>NC_025999.2:82582551-82773965 GCF_000442705.2 Elaeis guineensis
ACCATGGCATCAATTAATTGTTTCTCCTCAATATGAAGCTTGATTGATCCTCTTATTCAATTCAAATTTACACAATTGAAATGCGAATCCGTAAAAGAATTTTGATGTAGGGGAAGAGATTAAGATAGTGTTCACAATGCATTCACCTGCTCTGCCACTGGTATATAGATGCCAACGTAACCAAAGCCCATTATGAAGAATGAGATGGAGAGTGGGAAAATGTATATGAAGTATTGATTTTTGCTGAAGGCGTAGTCATAATATGCACATGAAAAGAGGAATATTCCCATTGCAATCTCCAGGAAAAGGAACCTGTTAACAGATGGAGCGGTTGCCAAGCTTTAGTATGCATGGTTTTACTCTTGGTGAAGCCATGTAGCCACGTAGGGTGAGTCTTTCATGAAGATAAAAGTTTACATGCATGAGCAATGGTTATTAGCTCTTGACCACATGCAAGCGTGGTACTATAACACAGCAAAAGAGATTGTAAATAAAGCTTGAGATATATGCATTGTTTTGATTCAATCTTTGTCAAAAGAAGTTTGAGATGGTTGCAATATTGATGATTCAAGAAAGAAACAAGGAAATAACAAAGGTTCGAAGAATACCTTTCCCAGAATTTCTTCTGAAAATTCCTAGCAGCATTAACAACTGGTTTCGTCTTCATCATGTTTCCTAGTTTCTCTGTCACAACCCATTCATTTACTCTTCCAGCATCAAAAAGACCAATATAGACAGCTTTGCATCGGTGCAAGGACATGACATTCTCGAAAAAGATCCAAATCAAAGTTAGATGTAGAGAGCTGTGATAAAGAGGCAACTTAAAGTAAGCAAGCAGGAATTTAAAATAAAATCAATTTCTTACGAAAATGAAATACAATAAATCATTATAGACTAAAGGCCAGGTGGCTACTTTCCTAGCCTCTATTTCCATCAAAAATAAATAAATAAATAAATTGAAGTTGGCAAATAATTGATCCAGGTCAAGTAGAACTATGTTTCTGTTTAGCCAAAAAAAAAAGAAAAAGATTATTGACAAGCAAGATGTTCACAAAGGAAAAACATTGAAGAAGATTCAAACCTTGGGGTTCCAGCTGCATTGAGGACAGTAATTATTGTTGGAATATAAATAACTCCCCACCTTGGAATCTTGATTTCAGCGAAAAAAGTAGATAATGGAATCACCACACAGTAAAAGAA
The DNA here is from genome assembly GCF_000442705.2 of Elaeis guineensis. NCBI lineage: Eukaryota > Viridiplantae > Streptophyta > Magnoliopsida > Arecales > Arecaceae > Elaeis > Elaeis guineensis. The sequence continues at coordinate 82,583,752 of NC_025999.2, forward strand.
GAAAGTAACGTTATACGATACAATCCTTCGGGCAAAAAAGAAGTTGTAGACCAAAAAAAATTTCTTCCATATGGACACTTTCTGCAACAAAAAAAAATAAAAAAATCTTCAGCAAATTCATTAATCTTTCTACCAAGTGAAATGCGGATGTAATAGACATGGGTAAAAATAATATATGCACCATTCATCATTGTATGCATACATCCATCAAGCTTGTTGATTACATCTAGCTTCTCTTACAGTGGGTGAAACTGACCTTGGCCTTAATAATGTCCCAAGCCATTTTCTTAAATAAATTTGCAGGTCCACAAGCCCAACGGTGTTGTTGATATCGATAGGCCTTGTAAGTGCTTGGTAGTTCACTTCTAACCTGGCAGGTCCATATAAAGAACATGTGGGTATTAACAATTCAACATACAGCTTAACTTAAATTATGAGTTAATTAGGAAGTGCCAGTTATTACACTTAGTGTCTTTTCACCCATTTATTATGTAAAGAGATTAGTATTCCATTAATATGAAAGTTCGATTTACCTACGTCTGTGTATAAGGGATTTCCCAAAACATAATTCACTTATCTTCCATTCATGATTAACCCCTCATCACTGCATGTGCCTAAGGTATGATATGATGCTGTCCAAGGACCTAACTAGTCTGTTATGAGTTAGTACATTTTTTGAACTTTTCCTCTCTCTCTTTTGTTTTTTTTGCCTGTTATGAGTTAGTAGATTTTTTGAACTTTTCCTCTCTCTCTCTTTGTTTTGTTTTTTTTTTACTTCTTGTGTGTGATCATAGGATGTCATAATCATTTACTTCCTTGTGCCAAACAAATAGATACCTCAAGTCACCAATATATACAAATTTCCAGCCTGGAGAGTAGCTCTGACTGCCAAGTCCATGTCCTCCACAGTAGTTCGTTCCTTCCAACCTTCAGCCTCTTGTATGCTAAGATTCTCCAAACACCAGCAGTCCCTATATGTGGATGAGATTGTAGAAAATTTTTGTCAAGTTATATGGCTTCTAAAATGAGGACATCAATAACACTAAATGCTGTCTTGCTTTTTGTAATAGGTAAAGAGATAGCTAGTCTATTTTTTTTGTTAAAAAGATAGCCACTGTAGTTTATTTGAAAGCAACACCTAATAAGAACAGAGTTTCTAAATGAGTTTACACATATCCCACACATGAGATGATAGAACTAATCAGTGTGGTTTCACGATGCTGGTAACAAGCAATCATGGAGTCTGTGTTCACTGTATTCCATAAGATAATTAGCAAGAACAAACTTGACCACATGCTACTAAATATCACCTGCTTGACCCACTTCTTATATGTGTTTGTCTCATACGAATTAACTTATAGATTGATGAGTTGCCTATATTTAAAACCATCAATTTGGTAGCTTCTAATCTTACAATGAAGAATGCACCTTCATCATTGCTTCCTCATGGAAATGCTATCTTATCTATTTTGTGACCAGAGTTTGTCTTCTGTTCTTTATTATTAAGAAAAGACTCTGAACTTGGTGTTTTCATTTGCTGGTGTCATAAAATTTCACATCGACAACCGGATTTTGTAAGAAGAACCTGTCCTATTGTTAAAATTTTTTGAGCAAGATGACATTTTCAAATTCCATTCTATGTTAAAATTCATTCTAGAAATGGACGGCATACCATTGAAACCAAAGAATGCGAATGTTGATGAGCCTGATTGTTGCTCCACCTTGAAGTGGTAATTCAGTGACATCTCTTGTATCCTTGTCATTAGGCATTCATCAGCATTCACTGGAGATTAATAAACAAGACATTAGCAATTTTGGTGTAATCACATGAAGTCGATTATTTAAGAATGAGGTGGGTTCTTGTTCAAGACTTGATTCCAATGTTTCTCAAAATAGACTTTATTTCAATGATATAAATCTGACATCATAGATTGCTTCAGCTGGATGGTAAGTCACTGGCATGTCTAAAATGGGATACAATTAATATTAGTGCCATTGTTATGGTTCAAAGCTAAGTTATAATTTTTCAATAAACATGATTTTGTTTTAACAATTGTAGAAGATACAATACGCCACCAAGTATTTCCTATGGAAATAGTTCCAAAAAGATTTCCATAAAAAAGATATTAATTTCATCCGAATAAAACCTTTTTTTTTAAGAATTAGAATAGGAGAAAATTCGGTCAAGATCAAGCAAAACAGGAGTTGAACGCAAATCACTAGTATCAACACCCAATGACTTTACCAACTAAGCTATTTGGCATCTTTTATCTGTCCAAAATTTAACATTGGAAGCTATATTTTCAAAAATTTTAAACTTTAAGGATTTTAAACTAAATTTCTTTAACTACTCCATCGTGTTTCGGCTAGGAACATAATCACATATGACACCATAAACTTTTCATGAACATATCCTTGAGTGGTTTATTTTCTTGTTTTATAACAGGAGCCAGCTAGAATGCATTGAGTTGAGCACAACATAAGCTTACCGAACATCCATCGAGCTTGAACAAGGGCAATTTTAGGATTGTGGATGAGAAAAGGAATTGTTCGCATGAGAAAATCACATGAAGGCTGGTGATCTGCATCGAATATTGCAACATACTGACACTTCTTCACACAGTCAAGCTCCATAGCTGCTTTTAGAGCACCTGCTTTGTACCCATTTCTATTGTCCCTTGATACATAATGTATGTTCATTCCCTTCCTCAACCATCTTTCACATTCTTTTTGCACTAAATCCTGTGACTCAAAAGGCATCATATCATGCTCATGAAATGAGAAAGAAATACACCCTATGCATGATATAATTGACATTATTTGTTTATATTTTTAGGTGAAAATTCTTAAGAAAAATGTTTTGATGGAGTTCATAGTCTATGCCCATTTCTTTTCTTTTGCAATCATAGACACAATCTATGTTTTGTTTAGTTTTAAAGATAAAAGTCAGAATGCTTTCAAGAGGCAACAGTTGCACTATCTGGTTGTCCAAATAATGCAGATTGGGATAGCTCTTCCTTGATTAAATTTTGCAAAGATACTGTCATATGGAAGTGCTTGATGAGCTTAGTGAGAAAAGTTGAAGGGGTAGAATGGTATCACAAAGGTCTTAGGTTCGATGATGCGGTAGGAATGATGGCAAAATTAATTTATTGATTCCATGGAGTAGCTGGGTTTCAGTTTAAGAAATTAAACCGTGTCTTTGTCAGATTGTAATAGAGGTTAGCAGATTAAGTATTATAGGATCATATGGCGCTGCAGACTAGACTAGCTGAAGAAACTGAAACAACTCAACAATCACTATTCATCACTGGTGAACTATAACTAAAAGATGGAGCCACTATTTTCAAGGTACCCAAGCCCATCTTTCACCCAATATCAAAGGAAAAAATAATCTTCATAAGTACCCCTAAAATATTTAAAAGAAATAAAGACATCAACATATTTTGAACTCATGGTGGTGATGCATGGCGTATTTTTCTTTAACTATATTTTCTTTTTCTTTTCTTCTTTTTGTTTTTGAGAAATATGGTGAGAATGCCAATACCAAGGTTTTAACAAAGATCCTATCAAGCCGAAAATGATGCCAACCAGCTAAGTTAAGATGGCTTGAAAATAGAAGTACTTATCCAGAATTTTTACATGAAAATATTTTAGGTTCTACATGCTGTAAAAAATAGTATACTAATAATTTTCCAAAGAGAAGGGAAGGTAGATCGAACCCTAATTGCTGCATCAGTTGAATCATCAAGGACTTGTATAATAAGTCTGTCAGATGGCCAAGCAAGCGAGCATGCAGCTCTTATAGACAAATGGTAGACCTGCACAAATCTCTCAATTATAGCTACTAACTTTATAAATAGCATCAAAAAGTAGCATAAGAATTAGAATCAAGAGTCGGTAGTTTAAACAAACATTGCAACCAAAAGATCAAAATGAAAATGATAATTATTGAAAAAAAATGTAGCATGTTACATATATATTAATGCATTATAAGATGAATTTTTTTCTGAAAAAATCTGCCAGCAATTACCTTTTTATTAAATGGAATTAAATATTAAATCTAAAACCTGGATTGAGATTACATTTTTTTATCAGAAGAACTTGGTCAGTAGGAGGTCTTTTGTCTGCTGCCAACTGCCAACTTTAGACCCCCAAAGCAATTTCAAGATTGAAATTAGTTAAAAAAGAAAGAAATTCCTAAAATTAACCCTAAGGAACCACTTGTCACTTGCTCTCTGGTATACACCTTGCCACTTGGGCAAGAAGACGGGGTTCGGTTCTGAAATTGGAAACTACCTTTAGGGGGAAGGGGTAGGCATAGAATACAAACTAAAAGTTAGTTCCTTCTAATCTCAAAAGAAAAGGGGGAAAAACAAAAGAGATTATTATCATGCCCTAATTAGGCCAACAAAGTTTTCAAGTCAAGCATAAATGTACAAGCTTGGAAATCATACAACCATGCACCGTGTGGTGCTAGGAAATCCAAATTTGGTGGAGGCAAGGGACTGTGGATTCTCTATGCCAAACAATGATTGATATTGACAAGAGAAGTCCACTGTAGGCCAGACAAGTAATCATTTAGCTTGAAAAGTCAACTCCCTCCACATGGGCTAATCACTTCATGCATCATGGAGCCAGAGAAAGTGGGTATATTGCAAAGTATTTGGAGTTGTGTGTTTATATTATCTTCTCTTTTAAATTTGACACTAAATGACAAAGTTAATAACTATTAGCATATTATATAAATTGTTCATTTTTACATCCACCTAATGTTTGGATTAAATAATATCAAAGTACATGATTTTTATTGTTAGACATCATTTTATGATATAAATCATGTCCAAAAATTTGATTCTTTAATTGGGATAGTCAATTACGATTTGAATCATTATCCAAAATTTAACATTTAGTATATAGTCCAATTATATTATAAAGCCACATTCATCTTGATATCCAAAAATTGCTACCTGTTTTTAAAAGCATTATTGTATTTGCTTCTTAACTAATCAAAAGTAAATGTAAGAAAATGATCTTATTAAATCCGCCATATTATCTCTCCATGACGCTACCATATTTTATTGAGGGAACAAAGATCTAGACGGCCTTTAAGACTTTTCATTTGCTCAGATAACAAACAAAATATGGACAGGTCGCATGTCATACCAAATCTCCGATCTTGTAGCACGGACGTGGCCTTTGTTTCCATTAAAGCCGTCCTTTATGCAGCATCTGATGGTCCAACCGAGCAAACGTTCTTAAAAGTCCACACCAAACCTCAAGCCTTTAATAGGTGACATTACGAGTCCTTAAACCCAGCATTGAATACTTCACCTGAAAAAAAAGAGCTAAAGGACGACTTCCCAGGCTAAAGGACCCCGTGCACCAGTATATGGTACTGTAAAGGCTGTCACTCAGCCTCGTGACTCCACTTTGGCGTGACTTTGGACCACTCTTATTTCATTTCTTGATGAAAAATTGTGGACTTTCACCATTTTACTGAAAAGAAGGAATCATGATGTCGATTCGCAATTGGGAAAGGTTGGATCTTTTACTGATATGGAGATCATGTGATTGGTGATCGTATACGAACAAATATTTAAGACAAGATCTTCACTTTTCTTGTTATCGGACCGGAAAATATAAAAAAAAATTATAAAAATATAAGAACCAGATATGCATTCAATTTCACGTTGACTATATATTAAGTTAATTTTAAATATTTATATAAAATTAAAAAATTTAAATAATATTTTTTATTAATTTTTTTAAAATAAAATTTTAGACTGTGATAAATACTATCTGAGTATGTTTGATGTATATTTCATATAATTTACTATAGTACGAATCTATTAACACTAATCATAAGTTGATCATGATATCTATGATTAGATTTGAATGATTTAGATATTTGATTGATAAAAATATTAAATTATCATATTGATTATATAATAATAAGTTTGAATATATATATATGATATCTAATGATAATTTTTTATTAATTTTTTAAATAAATTTTGGGTTGCACGCATATGTTTGGAGTTGAGAGATCAAAATAAGCATTAATTGTCACTCTTGACATGACTTGCAAATCCCACAAAATTCGTACTATAATTTGACGCATTAATTCAAAGTTGTATCTAACCTAGATAGAGACAACAGTGACAAACGTATCGTGAGATTGACACCAAGGTAATTCAGTATTCTTTGATAAAAAAATAAAAAAAATATTTATTACATATAATATCATATTACTATTGTAATAAATCAATAAAAAATTAAAAATGAATGAAATACATGAGATAGTGTAGAATATTATTTATGAAAATAATACAATACATGATAATCAATAAAATATAAAATTTTTATTAATTATTATAAATTTAACATGATATCATTGTTGCAATGAATATTTTTTCGAAGAAACAATTACACACGAGCAACAGACTCCTAACACTTCTATCAAGAAAAAAAACAGACCTCCTAACAAGTTTCATGGGAATGTTTCCCTCCGTCGTGGGCTCGATGTCAATATCCATGCATGCATGATCCAACGACCACATTCTAATTCCCGTTGCACCACCTAACATTTACTTAGATCTTACGGTAACCACTGGCGGTGCCGAGCCAAACCTATTCCTTTTGACCCCCATCCCGGTCGTTATATCCATCCGATGTGACCCACCGAGCCCACTAAAGAGACAACTCGCCCTGGACACCCCATCATTTGTTCCATATTATATCCTTTTCTGAAAGCCGAGTCTCCCTTGCCACATGACTACCACCAGTCCACCGCAAGCTTGTGGCAGTATCAGCCTTACCCAAGTGACAAGTGGGGGGGGGGGGGACATCAAGTCCAGCACTGCAAAACCCAATGGGTTCACGTGCTTGAACCAATTACTCTGCTCCCTATGCCTCAACTCTTTGACACTCAGAACCAAACCCATACCTATGGAAGCTAGAGAGAGAGAGGAATGGTGAACGGTAAATGGTTAATGGGAGTTAAGTAATTAGGTACCTCTCTCTCATTAAACATGGGATTTGGACTAGGACCATGGGATAGGCTGAGGAGCCCAGCTCCATATCCCATGACAAGGGCTCCCATCTGTAGACCTTCTCCGGCGTCCGACGAAAGACCGCAACGTAGAGGCTGACGAGGGCCATGGACAGCTTCTCCACAACGAGCATCACCGACATGACGAGGCACGAGAGGACCGCGGCCTTCACGACCGGGACGACCACCGCCGCTCTCACCCACCACCATATCGACTCGATACGATGGAGCACCACGTCGGCCGATAGCGAGGAACAGATGTCGAACGCTTGGGTCAAGTACAAGGCCAGAGGGCGAGAGAGACGGGCTGCATTCGTTGCACCAAAGAAATAGTGGCAAGGCAGCCATTAATTATATAGTGTGTGAATAAACAATGTGGTTTAGAGTCAGAGATAAGAGATGTGAAGGACTGAAGGGTGTTTGAGTTGGGTTGAGTTGGTACCTTGGATGGCTTTGGCCTCCATCTCTCCTGCTCCACCGTGCCCGGTTTTCTTGAGAGAAATGTCAGAGCCAAGCAAATTAAGGAGGCCACTTCTTTAGGATTGGGTTGCGCTTTTGAACGGGCCAAATGAGTAAAATATGTATCCCTTGACCTCCCTTGCATTCTTACCATAAACAAGTGTGAAAGCTATACACATGGTGCTGGTCAGAATGGGGACCTCCCAACGATCGATCATATATGTATGCTAATATATACCATCTAGTGAGATTTATGTACACAGGTATATTAACAGTCCTTTTCTCGAGAAAATGAAAATATGGAATTTTTTCTGTACTTTTTCTAAAAAAATATGTCACATGATGTTCTTATAAAGGAGTAATTAGTTTATTGGAGATGTTCTCATACCAATGGAAGATCCCTACATACTATTTTTTAATATGGTTTCATATCTTTGGTAATCAATTGTGATTCACTCAATCCATCAATCCTGCCAAGATTCCAAGTAGGTTACCTTCATGGTGAAACATGCAATTAAAATCCTAAGATTTCTTGGTTACATCAACTAATTCATTGATGATAGAGTAAATGCCACCCAATGAGGCCAAGCAATGATGGAATAGCGCATATGGAGGTGCTCTGAATTGACATGGCAGCAATCTGACAACAAAGGACCTGTTCCCATTAACTGCTGTCAGATTTGTGCACTGTTACACGTATTCCAACGCGCCCAAGATGGATCCCCACGCCTTTCTTCACCGTCCAAATGGCGGAGATGAAGAACAAGAATCTCCTCCTTGCTCTATTCCTTCTCAAGGTTAGAAGTGGAATAAGTTGACCGACTTATTCGGATTAACTTATTCATGCTTCTCCTAATTATAAAATAAATTATTCTAAGCTGAGTTAAATGGGGTAAAGAAGTGCATAACGTCAATGCATCAATATTTATTTTACTTTTTAAATAGTAGTTAAATCCAGCAGTTTCAAATGCTTGCTTTGAAAAAAAAAAAATAATAATAATTGGATTAAATAATTTTACGTTCTCCTAATAAAAATATATAATTGATGAGGAAGAGGACAAAATGGTGCATGATTCACGCAGGTAGAAACAAAATAACTGGGTCCACCTACACCAATAATTGAGAATCTTTACAGCTAGGGACAGTACTTCTTTATTGTGTCAAACGGAGTGAAGCATGGTAGGTACTGCTAGGTGCCCCCAAGAGTACCACAACTTCTTGTGAACGCACGCTCACCTTCACATGAATTATAAAGGCCTACGTGCCATTCTCACCTTCATTAATTTTAAACTATTTAACAAAAAAAAAAAAAAAGGGTGCTACAGCTGGAGCAAGGTTTCTATAGTTATGTTGTTTTGATTAATCCCATAAAATTATGAATGACTATCACAACGTCTATAATACTTGTTATTTACTCTATTGTATAATTTCAGATTTCTAAAATGACACTAATACTTATTATAAAGGCACAATTTGTAATTTAGAGGATTAGCAGTTCTATTGTGGACCCCTTCTAGCCATCTTGGGTAGTTGGGACAGTATTCTACAATAAGATCCATCACATCCATGATGTGATCATGTAATTCCAATTTCTAGGATCATAACTGTTGGGGGATACCCACCGACCGACCGACCGACTGTCGGAAGGACCGACCGACCGACCGACCGACGGCCCGACCGACCGACGGCCCGACCGACCGACGGTCGGACCGACCGATTGGCGGTCGTAGCGACCGACTGACGGATGCCATCACCGGCTAATTATCGGCTCACGACCGACTGAGGATATGTCGGACGCACCTTTTCCGACCGACTGAGCCCAGAGGTCTGATTGCCGACTCATGTAAGACTCCCCGACCATCGGAGGGGCCCGACGCCACTCGGCTGGCCACCGACTTAGGGTCGGTCGGCTCCTCCAATCGCCGTACAACCGCCAGACCTTGTCAGTTCTGACAGCGACATGCGGCACGGCCATCTAGGGGCATTGTCCCGCCGAGGGCATTGTCAACCCTGGCGATTTGACGGCCACACAGCGACGTGACACTTTCACGACGGCTCTGACAGCCTACAGTGAGTTGACAATTCCTCACTTGTCTGCGCCATTAATGACGGCGCCATACCGCGCTCCACTATATAAACCGAAGAAGGCAACAGTGCAAAGGATCCGCTCCATCGCTCTCGCTTCTCGACTTCGAAACCACAGGCTTGCTCCTCTCTTCCTCTCTCTCTCTCGATCGAGCTCTCTGTCTTCATTTCACTGTTGCCCAGTCACCTCTCTGACTTGATCGTCGGAGGGTCCCCGTCGGAGCTGCCTCTGGTCAGTGCGGACTTCTCGTTTTTGCAGGTGCACGCTCCCCAACGATCGGGCGACGAGGCGATTGGCCGCAACAGATTGGTGCACCAGGAAGGGGACAGCATGACAAAGACAAGAGCTCAACGATCGAGAATCACCGGATCGGCAAGGCGCTCTTTCCGCCGGGAAGAGGCCTCCCCGCCACCGCCGGCGGCAGAGCCCAGCTCTCCACACCCCGCGGTGACCACGGAGGCGCAGATTGCGGCCATCGTACGGCAGATGACCGTACTGACGGACGCAGTCAAGAGTCTCCAACAGCAACCGGCGGCCCGTCTGATGCCCTCCAGGAGCAGCCGCCGGCGATCGCGCCGATCCCCGTCGCCTCCATGCGAGCGCCCCCAACAGCGCTCCCACGGAGAAGAGGAGGGACGACCATGGCGCGACGACCGACGGTCCCAGCGGCCCTCTCCTTCCCCGTTGGAACGGGCAAGGAAGGAGAAACGACCGCGCACGCCGTCGGCCTCCCTCTCAGAATCTTTCGGAGACTCCACTCCTGGGGTCTCCCAGCACCGACGAACGGACGACTACGAGCGTCGGTTCGAGGAGATCGACCGCCGACTCGCCCAGTTGCAAATGGACGGCCAGAAGTCTTCGAACGACGTCGACTTCCAGACCGCCCAACCTCTCTCCCGACTGATCCTCGACGAGCCGATTCTCAGTCGGTTCAAAATGCCGCACGTGGAGCCGTACGACGGCTCCACCGACCCAGTCGACCACCTCGAGGGCTACAAAGCTCTCATGACGATTCAAGGGGCAACCGACGCTCTTTTTTGCATCGGCTTCCCCGCCACACTCCGCAAGGCTGCCAGGGCCTGGTACTCCGGTCTCCGATCGGGAAGTATCCACTCCTTCGGACAGCTCGAGCACTCGTTCGTGGCCCATTTCAGCACCAGCCGAAAGCCGCCGCGAACGTCGGACAGCCTTTTCTCCCTCAAGCAGGGGAAAAATGAGACGCTCCGACACTTCGTGGCGCGATTCAACGCGGCCACGCTTGAGGTCCGGACCTCAACGAAGACATGGCTGTCTCAGCCATGAAGTGGGCCTGAGGGCATCCCGATTCACCTACTCTCTGGACAAGACCCTCCCCCGGACATATACCGAGCTGCTGGAGTGCGCATACAAGTATATGCGCCGGACGAGGGAGCGTCCGACCGACGCTTGGCCGAGCCCAGAGACCCGAAAGAGAAGCGGAGGAAAGGTCGGGAGCCCGCCGAACCCAGCAGGCCCCCGACCGATAGTCGGGTCTCACCATCCTGACGGATCCAAAAGTCACCCCGGCAACAGACTCCGAGGCCGGCACGCCCCAGGTATGACTCCTACACTCCTCTCTCCGCTCCCCGTGCGCAGATCCTGATGGAGATCGAGGGGGAAGAATACCTGCGACGGCCTCCGCCTCTGAAGGCAAAAGGCCTCGACCGTCGGAAGTACAGTCGATTTCACCGAAGCCACGGCCATGACACCGAGCAGTGCATCCAGCTGAAGGATGAGATCGAAGCTCTCATCCGTCGGGGGTATCTCGACAAATTTCGGAAGGGTCCGCCAACCCAACCAGTTGCCGATCGACGACCCCCGCCGACTGAAGAAGCGGCGAACAATCAGCCGACGGTCGGAGTCATCAACATGATCTCCAAGCGGCTGGGCCCGGGGACGTCTGCGGGAGGGGAGCCGACGAAAAAGCTACGCCCGGACGACGTAATCACCTTTACGGAGGACGACGTTCGGGGCATCCAAACTCCCCACGACGATGCTGTTGTTGTGTCGGCGACAATAGCAAATTATGATGTAAAATGAATTTTTGTTGATAATGGAAGCTCAACGAATGTTTTGTTTTACTCGACCTTCTCCCGAATGCAACTGTCAACTGACCGACTTAAGAGGGTCTCTGTGCCCCTGATCGGCTTTGCCGGAGATGCCGTCACGACAGAGGGAGAAATCACCCTGCCCATGACGGTCGGCACCAAACCACGGCAGAGCACGGTCCACCTAACTTTCGCGGTCGTCCAAGTTCCTTCGGCCTACAACGCCATACTCGGACGGTCCGGATTGAACGCCCTCAGGGCGGTCGTCTCGACGTACCATCTCCTTGTTCGGTTCCTGACCAAAAACGAAATCGGGGAGATGCGCGGAGATCAATAGCTCGCCCGATGATGCTTCCAAATCTCCGCTCAAAGCGACGAGTCAAGGGGTTCTCTGACGATCGACAAGCTGGACCAACGGGAGGAGGAAGAATGAGGTTCGCCGACCGAGCAGCTCGAGGCGATCCCGATAGGAGAAAATCCTGACAGAAAAGTTTGGGTCGGGTCCCAATTGCCCGACACCGAACGATGCCGACTGACGGAGCTGCTGAGGCCAATGCCGACATATTTGCTTGGTCGGCGCAGATATGTGGGCATCCCCCCAGAAACAATAACCCACCGACTCAACATCGACCCGACGATGAGACCGGTGAGGCAGAAGAAAAGGTCCTTTGCTCCAGAAAGGCAGAGGGCCATCGACGAAGAAGTGGACAAGCTACTCGAAGCAGGCTTCATTCGAGAATCCACGTATCCCGATTGGCTCGCCAACGTCGTCATGGTCAAAAAAGCCAACGAAAAGTGGAGGATCTGCATCGACTACACCGACCTCAACCGAGCCTGCCCAAAAGATAGCTTCCCGCTTCCCAAGATCGACCAGCTAGTGGATGCGACGTCCGGATTTCGACTGCTCAGCTTCATGGACGCCTTCGCCGGATACAACCAGATCCGGATGGCGCCAGAAGATGAGGAGCACACCGCGTTCGTGACTCCCAAGGGCCTCTACTGTTATCGGGTGATGCCCTTCGGACTGAAGAACGCCGGCGCCACCTACCAGCGACTCGTCAATAAGGTCTTCAAAGACCAGATCGGCCGCAACATGGAGGTATACGTGGACGACATGCTGGTGAAAAGCACGCAGATCCCGGACCATGTTCAGGATCTCGAGGAGACCTTCCGCACCCTTCGACGACATTGAATGAAGCTCAACCTGACCAAGTGTGCTTTTGGGGTGACCTCAGGGAAGTTCCTCGGATTCCTCGTTTCTCAGAGAGGAATTGAAACCAACCCTGAGAAGATAAAGGCAATCCTCGACATGCATCATCCGAACACCAAGAAGGAGGTCCAACAGCTGAACGGAAAAATTGTCGCTCTTAGCCGATTCATTTCTCGATCAGCTGAAAGGTGCCTCCCATTTTTCAAAACTTTGCGCCACGCAAATGGGTTTTCTTGGTCGGATGAGTGCCAACAGGCCTTCGAAGACCTGAAGAGGTACTTGGCTTCCCCACCGCTGCTCGTAAAGCCGCAGGTCGGGGAAACCCTGTATCTCTATTTGGCCACATCTTCTGAGGCGATCGGTTCGGTGCTCGTCCGAGAAAATGAGTGCCGAACCCATCAGCCTATCTACTACACCAGCAAGGTGCTCCACGGCGCAGAGGCCAGATACTCGGAGACGAAAAGATGATTTTTGCCCTGACCGTCTCCGCGCAACGACTCCGTCCATACTTCCAGGCCCACGCCATAGTGGTGCTCACCAACCAGCCTCTGAGGGCGATACTGCGCCGACCCGACACATCTGGACGACTCGCGAAGTGGGCGATGAAGCTCAGCGAGTTCGACATTCAGTACCGACCAAGGCCTGCCTGAAAGCTCAGGTCTTGGCCGACTTCATCGCCGAATGCTCGACAACCGACCAAGGGTCGGGGGCTGAAGACCCGGGACGAGATGCGGTCTCCGAGCCAGACCCGATCTCCACCTGGGTACTCCACATCGATGGAGCCTCAAACGCTCAGGGAAGCGGGGCCGGGCTCCTGCTCACGAATTCGGATGGGGTGGTCACCGAGTACGCCCTCCGGTTCGACTTCAAGGCCTCCAACAACCAAGCCGAATATGAGGCACTCCTCGCTGGCTTGAGGATGGCGAAGGAGCTGGGTATCGACAGCCTCCGGGCTTTCTCCGACTCTCAGCTAATCGTGGGGCAGGTCAAGGGCGAGTTTGAGGCGCGAGATCCGACCATGGTCAAGTACCTTCAAAAATGAAGGACCTCGTGGCGCGCCTCAAGTATTTCGAAATTTTCCACATCCCGAGGTCGGAGAACGCCCGTGCCGATGCACTCTCCAGACTGGCGACTTCGGCCTTTGACTCCTTGGGTCGGACGTTCGTGGAGAACCTCGAGCACCCGAGCATCGATCGGGTCGACGAGGTACTACAACTGACATCCGAACCAAGTTGGATGGACCCGATCGTCCGGTATCTGGCCGTCGGGATCAGTCCCGAAGATCCCACGGAGGCCAAGCGACTCCGATGGTCGGCCTCACAATATGTCATCATGGACGGCCGACTCTACAAGAGGTCGTTCTCTCTTCCCCTGCTTAGGTGTTTGGGACCGACCGACGCCGACTACGCTCTCCGAGAGGTTCACGAAGGAATTTGTGGGAATCACTTGGGGGGCAAGTCCCTGACCTACAAGGTCTTGCGACAGGGCTACTACTGGCCTACCATGAAGAGGGATGCAGCCGAGTTGGTCCGGAGGTGCGAGCCATGTCAAAAGTACGCCAACATCCAACACCAACCGGCCAGCCAAATTGCTCCTATTGTCGCTCTGTGGCCCTTCGCCCAGTGGGGGGTCGACATTCTTGGTCCTTTTCCACCAGCGTCGGGCCATAGGAAGTTCATCGTGGTCGCCATCGACTACTTCACCAAGTGGGTGGAGGCCGAACCATTGGCGCAGATCACCGAGCGGAAGATGGAGGACTTTATCCAGAAATCCGTCATCTTCAGGTTCGGATTGCCGCACACCATCATCACCGACAACGGACGACAATTCGACAACCAGGACTTCAGAGACTTCTGCGCCAGGTTCCACATTAGGCACCGACTGACTTCAGTCGGGCACCCCCAGTCCAACGGCGAGGTCGAGGTGACCAACCGAACCTTGCTCCACGGACTCAAGACCCGACTAAACGAAGCCAAAGGTCTCTGGGTCGACGAGCTGGGCTCCGTTCTGTGGGCTTACCGAACGACCCCCCGCATTCCGATCGGGGAGTCGCCTTTCAGTTTGGCCTATAGAACGGAGGCCATGATCCCGCTCGAGATTGGACTGCCATCTTCAAGGGTCGAGCGGTACCAAGAGCCGGACAACTCCGAGAGTCGGAGGGCCGACCTAGACCTCCTCCTCGAACTACGGGACGAGGCCCAAATTCGTATGGCTTCGTACCGACAAAGGATCGCTCGGTATTACAACGCCAAGGTCAGACCGAAGCTTTTCAGGCCTGGCGACTTGGTTTTGAGGAAGGCAGAAGTGTCGAAGCCCTTGGACCAAGGGAAGCTGGCTCCCAATTGGGAAGGACCCTACAAAGTAGCAGACACCTACGGTCCGAGAGCCTACCGACTGGAGACCCTTGAGGGGAGGTCCATTCTCCGAACTTGGAACGCCGACAACCTGAAGATGTATTACCAATGAACTCTGTAATTCGATTGTCGGAATACAAATTCAGTTTGAAAGTTCGGAGTTTTAACTCTTCGACTGATGATCGGTGCTCGCCAAGGTCAAGCCCCGACATGCCAATGTGGACTTAGTGTCCTCCTGGAACCAACGATCTTATCGTCGGTGATCCATCGGACCCTTACAAGGACCGATGAACTCTTATTGGCGGGAGTTGACACTCCTTCGACGATGCGTCGGACCCTTACAAAGACCGATGAACTCTTATTGGCGGGAGTTGACACTCCTTCGACGATGCATCGGACCCTTACAAGGCCGATGAACTCTTATGGATGGGAGTTAACACTCCTTCTACGGTCGAACTTTCGGGCCAAACCATCGGCTGACAAGCCGGTCGGGCCCCGACCAAAGAGAGGCGAAAAGCCCACGCGACTATCGTCGCACCCCCCGACCAGGCTACGGTCGGTCGAAGGATATTCGGCTTACCACCGTCTATCGCACAACGCGACCTTAGTCGCATCCACGACTTGCTGACCGACTTACGGCCGGCTGGACGATATTCGGCTTACTACCGTATATCGAAAGACACAAAGTGAATACCCGACGCAAGAGCATGGGGATCCGACTTGTTGTCGTACCCCCGACACTGCGTCGGACGACATTCGACTGATCGCGTCCATGGAAGCCCGACTACCGAACCTTTGCCAGGTTCGGTCGGCTCCCGACTCAACAAGACGCGCCCGACTGATGAGCTTGACTATCAGAAGCCGACCCAAAGTCAGGACTTACCCTTCTTTCGTAGCGGCATGAGTTGCCGAACGTCCTACCGACTTATGTGAGTTGGCAACTTACACAAATTAATGACTCATTAAGGCATTCAACTACACATTTGGAAGAAGGAGACAAAGGGAAAGCAGAAGAAATTTTTATTCAAAATTTTCATTCAAAAAGTACAAAGTCGGGTCGAAGCCCGATTACATGTATTTCAAAAAATAGAAAAGTAAAGGAAAGTCGGTACGGCCCGATCACCCATCTGAGTCGATCTCCTCGACCAATGGGAGATCGGGGATGATTGGTGTGTCGGCCACAAGCGGAGCCGGGTCGACGGCTGAAGTCGGTCCTTCGGTCGGCGGGGGACTGGCAGTCGGCGCCGCTTCCTCCGCAGCAGCTACGCCTCCCGACGGCTGGTCGGCCATCTCCTCGGTGGCTTCCTCCTCGGCCCCCGGTGGGACGATGCTGCTAAGGTCGAGCTCCGGATACAAGGCCCGGACTGCCTCCCGACCGTCCTCGTACCCCACCCGGTACGAGGTGAAACCCGACTCGAGCATCTCCTCCCGATATTGGTCGGAGACCCTGAAGTCTTCAACCGCCCGGTCGGCCGACTCCCGTGCCGACCTTGCCTCTTCCTCCGCCCGGCCGAGCGCTTCCTTCGCCGACTCCGCCTCCGCCTTTGCTATGTCGGCGTCGGCTTGGGCGATCGAAAGTTCCTCCTCGGCCTTGGCGAGCTTCTCCAGGCTCACCCGAAGCTGCTCGCGCTCTCCTTGGAGTTCGGCGGTGGCGCCGTCCAGTTCGTGCCGAAGACGACGCACGGCCCGACCCTTATGTCTGGCCTCCTTCTTGGCCGACCTAAGCTCGGACCCAAGCCGGGAGACCTCGTCTACTAACTTGGCCTCCCGGTCGGCCGATTGCTGAAGGTGGTCGGCCAACATCGCCCTCTCGGCTTCGGCCGCCGCCGACCTCTCCTTATAAGCGGCCCGGACATTGCCGAACCTCCGGTACCCGGCCTCCAGTTCCGACATTATATAGATCAGCTGCC
Source organism: Elaeis guineensis (assembly GCF_000442705.2). NCBI lineage: Eukaryota > Viridiplantae > Streptophyta > Magnoliopsida > Arecales > Arecaceae > Elaeis > Elaeis guineensis. The sequence goes on from NC_025999.2 coordinate 82,600,891, forward strand.
GATCGCGAATGCTTCGTCAGGATCACATAACAAGAAAAATTTTTAAGGAAAAGAGAAGGTGATGCGAAGCTTACCTCGATCATAGTCGGATAGAACCTGGACAGCATCTCGGTTACCTGCCGAGATCTCAGTGACTCAACGTCGGCCGGAAGAAGAATCCCCTGGCATAACCTCCTCGCCAGGTTGTGGTCGGCCAATGCCGACGCGCCTTCGGGGAACTGTGCGCTGGGCGGCACAGATCAGCTCCCCGACCTTGTCTCGTCTGCGGGGTCCATCGGGGCCTTCCCTCGATCGGCCGTCCCGACCGACGGAACCGACAGCGAGGGGATGCTCGAAGTAGAACCAGCTCCCCCCGCTGCGGCCACAGACGCCGCCGGATGATGTTCGATTTCCCGAACTACATCCGGCTCCACCGCCTCCGGTGATGCCGCCGACGTTCCTTCGACCGCTTCACCCATCGGCCTCTCCTCCGAACGCATCGTCGGAGCCGCGAGCGCGATGACGGGCTCGGATTGATCGGTCACGACGCTTCGATGACCGGCGCCGCTGGAGCAGGCTTCTTCGGGGGGCGCGAAGGTCCGGCCCCCGACGCTGGCCTCTTCCTCGTCGCGAACTGTCGTTTTTCACGTCTGTCGGCCGCATTCTTGGAGGTGTCCCTGCAATACCGACAAAGGTGTTAGCTAAAGAATCGGACTAAGGGTCGGATGAAAAGGAGACCGAAAAATCGGACGATACCTAGTCGGGGGACCAAGCTTAAGCCGGCGTCATAGAGAGCTTGTTCGGTAACAAGCTCCCTCTGCTTCGGGACCGACATATCTTTCAGACGGTGGAAGTCCTCCCGGTCGTCCGCTTCCACCCGACTGTTGTCATTGGCTTCGGTTCGGGGCACGCCCCAGTGAGAAGGAAAGCCCCAAGAAGATGGAGAAGAAACAAAGAAGAATTTGTTCTTCCACCCATGAATGGACGATGGAAGACCGGTGATGAAGGAAAGACCCTTCCGGGGGTTGAAGAGCCACCACCCTCGGACTTTAGGGTGGGGTCGGAGCACAAAGAAGGCCCGAAGAGAGAAATGCGAGGGTTGGTCGGCAAAAGCTGACACAACAAAGCAAAACTAATGATGAGCCGGACAGAGTTCGGCGCTAGCTGCGCCGGACAGAGTCCGTAATAGTTCAGAAGATTCCGGACGAACTCCGAAATCGGGAGCTGAAGACCTGCGCGGAGGTCCTCGACATACAGCGCCAGCTGACCAGGCGGAGGGCTGTTAACCCGACCGCCGGCCCCTGGGGCGGACAGTTGAAACTGCTCCGGGATGCAGTATTGCTCCCGAACCGATCAACATTCGGCCCCGAAAGCGAGGAAGCCTCATCTTCCGGAGTCGAGCGGGAGTCGTCAGTCGGGTTCCCCGACCGAGCTCCCTGAGTCGGATTCCTGGCCATTTCACCGGAACCGAATGAGGAAGAAACAGAGAAGAAGAAGGAACGGAGGAGTAGAAGAAGGTGAGGAGGACGAAGAGGAGACCACGAACCGGAGGAGCTCTTCTGGAAGCAAGAAAGCTCTGCCCGCGACGACTGAGAAATCGCCCGGACAGAGTTTCGGCAGCAAAATGGCAATGGTGGGGTCTTGGGTCCGAGGGGTCCTATATATATAGGCCCGACCGACGGCCAAGATGACTCTGCACCGACCGAAGCTCCACGGATGCGCGACACGTGGCGGCCTCCGGGTGGCCGAGGATTCGGCGCGCCCCGTCCCGGGACGGTCGCACCGCCATATTAAATGCGGGGGGCGCCGGCCAACCACCTTCGCCACGCGGCGCGCGCGGACGCGGTTTCGCATTTATGCGCCCGTGCCGATTCGCGTTCCCGATGGGACGCCTGACAGCGCCCCACACTCCCGCGATCGGCGCCGGATATTCGGTCGTCTGACACCGTATCGTCCGGCACCCGATCTCCTGACACCGACGTAACGTCTGACGATGACAAGACGCGACGTCTGACACCTGACGCCGATGTGACTTCTGACACCGACTAGATGTCCAGATCGCTCGACATTTATGAGACGTCCGACATCGGATCAGCCGCGGTATGATCGATCTGTGCATACGACAACCCCACTCCTAGTCGCCTGGGATTGCTGCCCGAGTGAGAGCATCGGCCAGCTCACCATCCGACTTAGGAGTGGAGGGGGGCAACTGTTGGGGGATACCCACCGACCGACCGACCGACTGTCGGAAGGACCGACCGACCGACGGCCCGACCGACGACTGACGGCCCGACCAACCGACCGACGGCCGGACCGACCGATTGGCGGTCGTAGCGACCGACTGACGGATGCCATCACCGGCTAATTATCGGCTCACGACCGACTGAGGATATGTCGGACGCACCTTTTCCGACCGACTGAGCCCAGAGGTCTGATTGCCGACTCATGTAAGACTCCCCGACCATCGGAGGGGCCCGACGCCACTCGGCTGGCCACCGACTTAGGGTCGGTCGGCTCCTCCAATCGCCGTACAACCGCCAGACCTTGTCAGTTCTGACAGCGACATGCGGCACGACCATCTAGGGGCATTGTCCCACCGAGACATTGTCAACCTGGTGATTTGACGGCCACACGGCGACGTGACACTTTACGGCGGCTCTGACAGCCTACAGTGGTTGACAGTTCCTCACTTGTCTACGCCATTAATGACGGCGCCATACCGCGCTCCACTATATAAACCGGGGAAGGCAACAGTGCAAAGGATCCGCTCCATCGCTCCCACTTCTCGACTTCGAAATCACAGCTCGCTCCTCTCTCTCTCTCTCTCGATCGAGCTCTCTTCTTCATTTCACTGTTGCCCAGTCACCTCTCTGACTTGACTGTCGAGGGTCCCCGCGGAGCCGCTCCAGTCAGTGCGGACTTCTCATTTTTGCAGGTGCACGCTCTCCGGCGATCGGGCGACGAGACGATTGGCCGCAACAATAACCTTTTCATCAAGCATCCAACATTTCAGATAAGTACTTGAATGAAGCCAATGACAATTGTATCACGAGGGTGAGATGATCAATAAAGAGTTCATTACCCGTAGCAAATGGAGGCCTACAATAATATTTGAGCCTCGGCCCTCGAGATAAAAGAAAAAGGGACTTAGAGGTATATTTTTGATTTTTTTTAAATTTTATATCATTCTCTTTGAAAGAACTAGTTGAGCAAATTGAACGGATTATTTTCTTCTCCTTTCCATAAAATTATTTATAACATTGAAATACAATAAAGTAACAAGTGACAATAGAAAATTAATAATGATATTCTTTTCTTGATTGTTGTTCTCTAAACAAAAAATTATTCAAATCATACAAATTTTTTATTGGCATAAAGATTTGAATTTTAATAGAAATATTTTTAAAAAAAGACATAAATGATTTCTCTTACATTCCTTGACGAGTTCTTTTGATGAAACTACATCTTAATAAAATTCTTTTATATTGAAAAGAAAAAAAAATACAAATATAACATATTATTATTATAATACCAAATCTTTCAAATATATTTAACACAACAAAGTGAATAAAATAATTCTTTGGAGAGCCCTCTACAACACGGCATATAAATGGCCCTGATAGGATGGGGCCCAGCCTCTTTTGGGCTCCCTCCAAATTTGGATTTTTGACCCACGCCTCTATCCTTTCCTAAAACAAGTAGATGGAGAGGCGTGACGAGTCTGGGTTATTTGAAAACGCTGAAGGACCCTGTAGGCAAAATCGCAGAGTTTATTACCCAAATAATATTAAAAAAATATATATTTACAAAACTAATATATTTTTAAATATATTTATAAAATTAATATAAAATTATAAAATATATTTAAAATAATATTTTTTTTATAAAAAATATCATTTTAAATAGCATTTTATGGATCTACGTCACCTCCTCCCCCATTCCACATGGATTAAAAAAAAATAAAATAAAATAAAAATATCATTTGAAATGGCATTTTCAAATATGCTATTTCAAATGGCATTTTCAAAGCACTTCAATGATTCAAAAAAAAATAAAATAAAAATAAAAATTATTATTTATAATGATATTTTTGAAAACGTCATTTACAACGACTTTTCAAATAAATTTTAATTTTAAATGAATTTTTTAAGTCTTTTAATTGCCAAAAAAAATAGAAAACTAATCCGTATCATCTCCGTACCGACCTATACTGATGCCGTACCGATCTATACCAGTCCAAACCGCACCGTACCAAGCGGTTGGTGCCTGCACCGTATCGTACCGATGCCGTACCAACCTGTATCAGCCCATACCACACCGTATGTAGCGGTTCGTGTCCGTACCGTATCGAGATGTACCAATATGGTCCGATTCATCTCATTTGCCGAAAAATCGATCTGAACTTTACTGATTTTCCATCAATACGGTACGATACAGACTGTACCGACCAATTTGGACTGGTTCGGAATATCATGCATCCAGTTGTAGCCCTAATAGATGTGGGTCCGACACAATCGTCCCATCATTCCTTATCAACTTGGAATCCTCGTCCTATCATTCATTGATAAGGAATGATGAGATGATTTTATCGGACCCAAATATATTAGGGCTATAGCTGGATGCGTGGTATTCCATACCGGCCCAAACCGATCAGTACGGCCCATATCGTACCGTATCGGTGGGGAACCACAAGGTTCAGACCGATTTTTCGGCAAATGAGATGAATCGGACCGCATTGGTACATCTCGATACGGTACAGGTATGAACAGCTACGTATGGTGCGGTATGGGTCGATACAAGTCGGTATGGTATGGTGCAGGCATCAATTGCTTGGTACGATGTGGTTTGGACCGATATAGGTTGGTACGGTACCGGTATGGATCGGTATGGGGATGATACGGATTGATTTTCTATTTTTTTTTGGAAGTCCATTGAAGGACTTTGAAAATATCATTTAAAATTAAAATTTATTTAAAAATATCATTATAAATTATTTTTTTAAAAACACCGTTACAAATGATGAATTTTATTTTTTATTTTTTTATTTTTAAACTATTGAAATATTTTGAAAACATCATTTGAAATAGCATCTTTGAAAACACCATTTTCAATAGAGATTTTTATTTTTATTTTTTTTTATGATCCATGTGGGATGGAGAAGGAGGTGACGTGGACCCATAAAATATCATTTGAAATGATATTTTTTATCAAAAAAATATTATTTTAGATGATATTTTATAATTTTATATTAATTTTATAAATAAATTTAAATATATATTAGTTTTGTAAGTATATTTTTTTAATATTATTTGGATAATAAACTTCAAAATCGCAATAGGCACAAGGGAGGGTACGGAAAGAGTATGGAGAAGAAAAAGAAAAGAAACAAAGAACAGAAAAAGATGGGTAGACAAGGTTTAAGAACATCATTATTTCATGATAGTGGCCTACTAGAAATTAAACTAAGTTATTATCAATTTCTAGAGTGAAAAACCTGTGTTATTAATTTAAGCATAGGTAATCATGTTTCTAAACTTTATTAAATATTTTACATTATCCATATAATCTGAAAATTAATAGATGTTTTTATGTTGTTTTATCTATTCAAGAATAAAAATTGAACTTAAAATGTGAATTAAAAATAAAAGTAGCTATGCAGATTATAATATTGGATAGTGTGCACTTCAGTAACATAATTATGCCATGATAATGGCCCATGCCAAAACTATTTGATTATTATTTGGGATTAAATATCTAAAAAATAAAGAAGGATATAGGATTGAAAAGGGTATATGGCAGTGATCAAATGATATGAAACTATTAAGGGGTTGTACTGCTCTTTATAGTACAAATTGTGTACCATAAAAGATCCATGCTCTCATTTAAAATATAGGCTCCTAAACACCCACAGTGGACCATACCCAAGCTCAACTTATAAAGCTCCAAATACACCTTCATCTGTCCTCTTGAAGGAAGAATGCATTAAAGAAAAGGGCATTTGAAATTTGTGATAGTAGCATGATATAGATTCTAATGCACCTCGCGAAGAAGGGAAAGAATAAAGATGCCAACTTGTCATGCTGGTCAAGTCTCTTGGTACTTACATGATGCATACATTTCGGTGAATCTTTGTCTGCCCTTCTCACAAGAAGTAGATGACACGGTTTCATTTACACAAAGAATAACACACTAGGCCATAAATGCGCCTGGTCTGAGTTGTTGTTTTTTTTTTTTTTTTCTTGAGAGAGAAAATGAGTTCGGTCCATCAGGCTTCTATCCAATGACAAAGAAATAATGCAACCACACCTACCCCTTAGGTTCCATCAGAGTAGCTAAAGACAGAGCGGGTAAATAAACAGAAGAGAATTAACTGGCCAACTGAATAATATTTATGTACTGAGAATAGGCCGGTAAAATATAATCCGCCGGCAATTCGATCCGTGTTCAGCTTGTTATAAAAAAATTTGAATTTAAACCAAACAAATTTAGATCATAAATAGATCAACCCATTTAACCCGTTTAATAAGTAGATCGGATTTGAGTTTAGATATCTAATCGTTTAATCATTTAATATTCAGATCGGATTGAATCAGATGACTCATTAACTTATTTAATCTATTTCTGATCCATTTAATTCGATCTGTTTAACCTGTTTAATCCATTTAAGACTCGTTTAACTTGTTTAAAATCTGTTTAATCTATTTTTGACCTATTTAATCCGATCTGTTTAACTTGTTTAACTCGTTTAACCTAATTTGATTATTTAATAAATAGATTAAACGGGTCGGATCGATTACCTGTTTAATAAATAAATTGGGTTCAAGTTTGATTTTTTGACCTGTTTAATAAATAGATCAGATTTGGATTGATAATTTTTTGATTCGATCCGATCCAATTACCACTCATTTCTAGATCACCAAAAGAACAGAAAGAGAAAAGCGGAGGGAAACTAAGAGAACAAGAAGCAATCGGGCCCATCTCAATGGCCCAAATTGGAGTTGGTTACAACAATTGGTCAACTCGGCCCACAGAAGCCCAACACCGCTCGACAACAACCCAACACCAGCCGACAGCCAACAAAGAAACCTCTCGTACGGGGATTAGCTGTAACTCGTCTCTGTTGTGGCGATAAAGAAAGGCGCCATATCCTGCCACACCAAGTTCCAACTCTAACCGCATTCTATTTCCATGCCAGGGTCAACGAGTCATTCTTGTGGATTTTACGTGACACCGTGCACATCCAAGGGTCTTTCTAACATTGAATATCTAGCTTATATGCTGATCCTGTGCATGGTCAATCGTTAGCTTATTGTACGTGTTGCAGGCTGACTGTTTGGTAAAATTCCTCAGAGAGCAAGTGCTCGCTGAAGTTGCGTGGCTTCATGGCTCTGCTTCCCGTACCACTTGGTCAGACACTGAGGCTCAGCTTGAGCGTCTCCAAGAGGTGTATGAATCCATTAAACAGCCAGTCCCTTGCATTCCCCACACACCACGTAAGTTTTCTTCCTCTTAAGATGTTGTTTTTTTGTTCTTTGGCAAACCAATTGCTGTATAAGGAATTCTACGGACGGTCATTTCTTTTGCTTCTGCAGGGCCATCTCGTTCGTTTCTTAGAATTGAAGCAAGGAATATCACTCGAACAGAGAACGCGAAGGTCAGAAACCGGAGGATGCGAAGAAAGGTATGGCTCCTGTGCTAGTGCCAGTAGCAGTTTGTCTCAGTCAGTTGAAGGATACTGTTGAATGACTAGGCTTTGAGGATTTCTGATATGCACTTCAAATGCAAGTAAAACGGAAAAAGAAAGAAAGAAATTTATAAGGTAATAGAGTAATTACACAAAAAGTTGATACTTAAGTCGGTGCAGGTCACCTTTAATTTATACTGGTAGTTTGTTTAGATATAAGAAGGCAAGAATATGAGCAATACCAAATATAGTGAGTTGAGGTTTGGAAGAACCTCAAGAAGCAACTAAATAAGCTTTTTCCTGCATATCAGCAACTTCATCCACTCCTTGCAGGAAAAGGAGCCTGTAAGCTGATTAACTCCCTCTATCATGTAGCTAATGGAACCCTCTCCATGTCTCACTCATCCAAAGTAAAGCAAAGTCCGCAAGTGATTTCTCAGGATGCCACTTTTGTTTTCATCTAAACAAGTCTATCTTAATTCTGCCAGTAAGCTCTTCTATTAATTGTATATCTCTTCTGGACAAGCTTGCCAATCAACAGTAAGTTTTAGGTTCTGCAGAATGGTATGGCATCTTTATTTACGTGGTCTGTACACTGTCTGTATCTATACTTATCGAAGCTTTTAGTAGATGTATTCTTATGGATTCTTTGATGATCATAGAATAGTAAAAGCTTGTTTTGCAATTTTAACATCTGCTGTCTCAGTCTTGATGAATTATGCTATGATTTTGAGTGTTGTTGTTGCTAATTTGAAATCATTATTGATGAATCTTGCTGGAGTCTCTATAAACCTGAGCAACGATGCATAAGATAGACTCCCATATAATGCATATAAAAAAAATATTTTGGACTATTGGTTGCTTAATACAGCCTATGTTGTGCAATGCATTTTAAGTTAGATACCATTGGGAATGGAATATGTTCTTATATAGTTTACAGCCTCAGGTGCTATTGTCAGATACCTTATAGTATTTGCATGTTCACAAGACTGTTAGACTTGAATTTAGCAACCGGAATCCATATCTTGTGTAATTTGACTTGGTTTTGCTAGCTCACAAAATTTAGTTTCTTCCTAACTATGTCATGTATTTTACGTTGTTGATTTACTTTACTCCCTGAATAAAATTGTTCTGCATAGAATAAAATTGTGCATTATGACTTACTTCTATTTGATCTTTTGCCTAGTTCAATGGCTCACCTACTAAGCCAAGGCTCTCAGTATTTTGTTCAAACAAACAGCTGTACGCTATGCTCGTTGATGATCAAAATAAGAAGACCCTCTTTTATGCAAACACGTTACAGAAATCCATCCATGAAAACTGCTCTTGTAGCAGCACTAGTGTAAGTGTATTCATATCTCTTTTCTAACAGATATAGGTGCTCAGTAGCTCATTTCTTTGGACATTCCTTTGATGGCATCATCTTTCTTTTATCTCAACCTGGTGATCATATTTGTCATGTTGTAATTATTTCTTTGTGAAGTAGTGTCATTTCCAATGATGGCATGTCTAGGTGTATGTGTAATAATCATTTTATCAATGAAATGAAAATAGATTATAATCCACAATACAAATCTCAGTCATAACTAATAATATGGGACAATCTGCCTTGCAGAATTACTTTTCATCAGTGAATAATTGTGAAGTAGTCCTCTGTTGTTGATATTTATTGATGACATCATCTAGGACCAAATGATATGTAAACTTAAAACTGAGTTCATGAAGTTTCAATGCTAATTTTATCTGTCTTTTTTGATGAGTGCCTTAACATAACATTTAGGAGTTTAGCTAAATAGAACCGATGCATCGTTAAACATCAATTCATACCACAAGGATCCGCATTATTTCAATGGAAACTCATGATTAACATGTTTGCATCATTGAAGCATGTAGGAGTGTTTTGAAAGCATATGTTTTATATTTTCTCAAGTTTAACCATGTTAAGCCATGGTTTTAGAGAATGAAACATGATTTTGTTGTGCACTTCTCTCACCACTTTTTTGTCAGTTTCTCAGTATTTTTGTTAATGGCTGATCTAGAAAGATTACCAGTCTCGATATGGATCATTTTGACCACCACAAGGAGGATTTGACCAGATCTAGGAGTAAGATCCATCGTATCAGAAAGTTTAATCATGTGCCAAATTTCTAGAGGTTATTATTGAGCCATATGACATCTGATTGACATGGCATCATTCTGCATTCTTAAGAATGCGGTACACTGAGTGGTCAGGGCTGAATTCCATTGTCAAGGCTCTGAAACAGACTGGTCGATGTAAAAATTTCTTTTTCAGGAAAGATTTTAACTGGCATATCTCCCAATACAGAAAAAATTAGAGAGGGTGATTGAAGATAAAGTCGATGTAGAAGTTGAGAACCACGATTTAAGCTTTTCATGATTATTTTCACTAGCCATGTCTATTTCGAAAAAATTGTTTCCTCTTTTAACCAAAAGAGAAATTCAATCTGAATTGTGCATGGGTGGATCTTATTGTATAACTAAAGGCTATGTAACTCGGTTTTGAGTTGATTAATGAAAGAAAAGGAATCTAGATCCTATCTTTGCCAATTTTTGTACTTCTCCTTATATTTTTTTTTAAGAGATTCAAGTTGAGCCAGATGAGGAAATTACTTCCTTCTCCTTGATTGGATCGGTAGTTGGTATTTATTATTTATTCTAATGATTATATTCATTTGAGTTTCATGTAGAAATCATTAGTCAATGCAAAACAATTTTTTATCAAATGGTAGATTACACAGTCTAGACTAACCTTTATGTAATTGTTAGACATTGCATATTGTTCAACTCATTTTTATCCTCTCTCTCTTTTAACTCCAAAATATTGTGGTTCATAAATTTCTTTTTGATATACAAATTTTTGGGTTAATTGCCTCTCTATATCATATTAACTAATCTCTAACCATGAAATTTGACCACAGGAAGCTGCTCAAAGGGTTGGCGAGGAGCTTGTCAAGGTATGCGAGGATCTAAATATCACTGAAATATCATCTTATGATCGCAATGGATTGGCTCGTGGGGAAAGAATGGCAGCATTCGAGATTCCAATCTCTCAACATGGGTTCCTACCACGTTAGCTGATATATTTCCCAGTCTGAATAAATTTGTTTTTGTCCAGTGATGATACTCTTGGCTTTTGAGTTTTGAGAAACATGTCAAAACGACAGCTGAAAACCTTGCAGTAGAGACGAGTTTCTGTGACAAATCTCATTGCTCGAATAATTCTTCCCCTTAATTTTTGTGTGTACTGTATTCTCTTGCAAATTTTCTCAAAATCTAAACAAGCGGCACAGGAACGGTATTATTTCAAAATGCCTACCTTATAAGGGCGATGATAAATAGACAATAATGTCAACGTTATATTAGGTCCTATATAAATCAAAATTATGTTGTAAATCACAGAGTGAGAGGTTATATTTTTCCATAAACAAACACAAGGATTATCTCCGGCTACAGAGAATCAAGAACCTTCTGAAATTCTCAGGAAATATCGATGGCTTTTCTTGGAGGAACACCTCCCAAATCACCAACTTAATTTGATTGTTTAGACTAGCTAAAGCCGTTCTGCCATGCACGGTCAAAACTGTGTCAAAATTCCTAGCCAAACTTGGCTGGCCCAAGTTGTGCATCTTTCATTGGGTCTGTTTTCTTTCAAAGTCTCCCTCAGGGAGGGAACAGTTAACTAGCCGTTGCCGCTACAATTCAAACTCTCAAGTCTCTACCCCAGCCTTAACTGAGAGCAGAATCTACCCACTTTCCTTCCTCCTTGGGTGCTTGGAATCCTGCGGAGAAATGGACCAACCCGTGAGACTGTCATGGATGAGCCATCTTTGTACCCTTCCTCTCCTCGGCCAACGCCGGCACCGGCCGGAGACGGAAAGTGGTGGCAAAAAGCTTGCAAAAGACACTCTCAAAGACCTCCATGCTCGTTAACTTCCTCCCAACCGGCACCCTCCTCACCTTCGAGATGCTCCTCCCATCTATCTCCGGTGATGGGTCATGCTCCCCGGTGAGCACAACAATGATCCACGTCCTCCTCGGCCTCTGCACACTCTCTTGCTTCTTCTTTCACTTCACTGATAGCTTCCATGGCCCTGATGGCAAGGTCTGCTATGGAATTGTGACTCCAAGGGGCCTTGCAGTCTTCAAGTCAGGCCTCGGAGTTGAGGTACCAAAGGATGACCGGTATCGAATGGGCTTCGTCGATCTAGTGCATGCAGTCATGGCGGTGATGGTTTTCTCGGCGATCGCACTGTCCGACCACCGGGTCACCAACTGCCTCTTCCCAGGGAGAGCAAAAGAGATGGATGAGGTGATGCAGAGCTTCCCGTTAATGGTGGGTGTGGTGTGCAGTGGTCTGTTTCTTGTGTTCCCCACCACTCGATATGGAATAGGGTGCACACCATCATGATTCATGAGATTATTGATGCCGAGGAGATTGGTGCAGTTGGATTGTTCGATGAAGAATACTGTTGTGCAGTTTTCTAAATTGAAGTTTCAAGCAAACTAAGTGCTCTTTGTGATATCTAAACTGACTGATTGTATTTATATTATCATGTTTGTGATAAGGCCATGAATTTAATTTTGGTTATGTAAGTAGAAACCAAGTGATCAAAAATAAGGATCATCGGCAATGATGAGGTACACCAAACGTTAGGCTGGTAATGGATCAGGTCCACCCTTAATCAAAACAGGAATCCAATTCAAATGAACAGTGTTTTATCCTATAGTTTTTTGTTAGATGTGTTTAGTATATTTCCTTTGGAAAGTTTGGTTATCTCTTTTCTTAGCCTTTAAATTAACATACACTAAGGACCCATTCGGTGTTGATTTTTTTTTTTTTTTATGTTTTTATTTTCGAAAATTAAAGCAAAAAAAAAAAACTGAACTAGACTGAACGAAATCTTCTTGTTTTAAACTTTGTAAAGTTTTTGGATTTTTGGATTTTTTTAGATTTTTTTTTGATGAAGTGAAAGCAATGGAGGCTGGCCTAATGCCACCTATTTTATTAAAGAATTAAAAAAATATCTACAGGTCGATACAATAGAAGTAAAATTTTTGGGTGGGGTAGCAAAAAATTTTTGCTTTCGAAAGAAAAGGAAAATAAAAAGAAGAAACAGCAAAAGTTTTGCATGAATGGCATCTTCCATCTCGGTCTGATATTTCACTAATTCACAATGAGACAAACCTAGAGAAAGAACAACGCCAAACAGACGCTAAGTTCATCATAGATTGCAGCTTTGACTCATTTCATATTGGCGAATGGAATCTTTGGCCCATTTCAAAACATAACTCAGTTGTAAAATAATTTAACCATACTGTTCCCGCTGGTGGTGGCACCAACCACAAGCATTTGAATCATCTACTATGCTCAATTAATTACTGGTTGTTAGATGAAAACAACATATGCATGTACCAGTGTTACTGTGGTTATTGGTCGCTTAGATATTCGTTGTTTCGTATTGAAATAAACTGTTTTAGCATTAGAATGCGTTCCATATTTAAATCATGCTTATATATGTTCCATGCTCCAGCATTAGGTCTCATCATACAACCAAAAGTAGTGGCAGAAATGCTACAAAAGGCTAAGAGTCTAGTGGTTTGGAAAAAACAAGAACACTAGGACCACAAATATTTTTTGTTATATTTCTGAATCAGGATCTGTATACTAAGCAGGCCGACTTTAGAATCGCCATTTCAGCGTCAAACATCTCTTCTGCTGTTTATGGTAGCATATGTGATGGTCCAATTCAGCAATTTCTGGACCTCTTGACATGTCCATGCCATTTTTGAGCAGGATCGAGTTTGCAAATCAGGTAGGAAACATCGAAGTAAAATGGGCATTGGGAGCCTTCATCATGCGGACAATGGCAAGGTCACACCAGTCAGATTGGATCAAATCTGTGGTCCAATGACTCATGGGTGTTTGTGGCCTCTGCACTGCTGATTATGGGAGCTTGGCTGGTGTCAAAATGAGGAGACCTCAGTTGAAGTCCATATATGACTTGGAGAAAGGTCGTTGCATGGTAACTGGTGTCATAATGATATACGTAAAGCTTTGCTGAATTTTATATTATGATTGGTGTCAAAGCAGAGGAACCCCAATGAAAGACCATATGCCTCAGAGAGAGATCATTAGATTATATAACTCACGTCAGCTGCTGTGCTCTGCTTATGGAAAGGACATCAATAGTTGGCATTGGAAGAGGGCGTGCATCTGTATCATTACATGATTTCAATCTACCGTCATTCTTGAGCTTATTCATAGAATTGAGAAGCTATATTTGGGGGCCAATGAGATTCAAAAGAGTGTCCCTGTATCCATAGAAAAATATTGCACTTGCCATTTTTGGCTTATATTTCATATGCCTTTGGTGCGCGAAGGATAACCGTCCGGCAAAATGAGATGTGGGATGGACACTTTCGTGCAAATTGGAATTGTAATTTGGCGATCAAATTATGCAATGGAACAATCTTTTTCACTGCCGTTGAAGTGGCATCAAGCTGGTGATTTTTTGGACCTAATGTAACACTTTCTTTTATGACACAGCTCAATTGCCGCATTGAATTTTTCTCCTATCTTTTTCGCTGTAATTTTTGACTGGATCCGAGATGAAGCAAAGCAACTAGATGCTTATCTGCTCCTCTGCAATATTTGAAGATCTCTTCATCATTCTATTATGATGACTGTTCGGACAATCTTTAAGAGACGAACAGCATATGAATTTGGCTGCTTCATTTATTGCCGAGTACACTGAAGACTGGATTTGTATTAAGACATGATTGCCTCCGAATCTTGAAAGATATTTTATATCGTGACTTCTCAGATTGTGCTCACATTAAGGTATGTGATCGTTCAATTATACAAAAAAAAAAAAAAAAATCTTCTTCTACCTTTATTCTTAGAAAAAAAATTTCTATTTCCTTTTCTTTTTTTTAATTCTGTGTGCGTGCCCGATGGAGTGGTATATATTTACCTAAAGTTAATTACCCAAGCAAAGTATCAAGCCCCACTGTTCATACTTGGAACCTCCTCCAAATTGCAAAGAGAGGAGGTTCGCAACTTGCCACCACCTAGGTATCGTCCATTTTATAGGAAACAATTTCGGCGCACTTTTCAGGTACAGAGATTGGCGTTTGGAAAACCAGATGGAACATTCTAGTATTCATGCCGTGGAAATTCTTCTATAGTATAGTATACACTATTATGTAAATCAAACTTTCGAGTATTTAAAAGGGACGTTTGACCTACCTCATGTGATCAGGCGTGCAAAAAAAGAGAAGTGGGATCAACCCAATAATTCTTTTTATTTTCAAGGAACAAAAGCCTTATATTTCCTCAGTAAACATAGGGGCTTATGTATTTATTCGTTGAGTCCTGAGAAACTTTTTAGAGAGAGAGAAAGAGAGAGATACAAATTATGTTGACAGAAATTAGAATATGCCACCATGGTGAAAATGGACTAATCTAAATCAATGGCCACATATGACGCAATATTTTCCATTGGTTATTGATGTATTTGGAAAAAAAATGGAACAATGGGCTGTTCAGATTCGAGATAGTTTTCTAGCGGAAATATTCTTCGTACTCAAAGATTAGACTTTCTTTTCCCACGATGAAGAAATTCTTAAACCGCCTACAAAGCTCAATCTTCATTTTTGAAGCTCCCAGAGCAAAAGGACTATTCTGACAAATGAACTACTCTAATATATTTTCATTGAGAACATGAAGGTGGAATCCAACGTGCCTGAAAACACTCCATCAGTGTTCTTTTTCTTTTTCTTATTTTTGTTCTCCCCAACTATAACCGACCATCTTGACATTCGAACTATCATCTCTAGCCAGCCATCTTTTGTATATTTGTATTTGTTTCTTAATGCACCAAACTACATGTATTACATGTGTACAATGCTACAATAAATATGGCAACGATGGTGTGCATATATTTTAATAAAAAATATGGATAGCGGTGCATTCGTATCCATGATTATTTGATCAAATCTCTCCTTTTTTTTTTTTGTTTAATAATAAAATAATTTTTAAATCTAATAAAAGGACTGTGGCAGTCATATTTTCGAAAAGAAAAAGAGTTGTGCTTTAAAATTTTTGCATGCCAAGTGCCGGATGGATACGGTAACGGATGGGTGAGTGCACGTTCTGTGGTCGTATAATTTTTTTATATTTTTAAATAAAATTTATTATCTAAATAATATTAAAAAATTATTTATAAAATTAATATATTTTTTAATTTATTTATCAAATTAATATAAATCTGTAAAACATCATTTGAAATGATGTTTTACAGTTCCACGTCACGTGCCACATAAACAAAAAAAAAATCATATAAAAATACCATTTATTTTTAATTTTTTTAATAAAAAAATATCTCAAAAAAAATACCTCAAAAAAAAAAATCATAAAAAATGATGTTTCCATATATTAAATATAAAAAAAATAACAAAAAAACATACCTGCAGCGACCACCATAAAAAAAAATAAATAAATAATTAAAATCACCGTTTGGAATGATATTTTTGGAAGCTTCAAAATCTTTAATTTAAAAAATTCTATATCCTTAATAATATAATATATCATAATAATAATAATATAATATAATAATAATAATAATAATATAATAATATATAAAACATAATAATATATAAAATATAATATAATATTATCATAATAATAATATAATATAATATATAATAATATTTATATTAGATATTATAATACATTATTACAATATAATGTATTATATTATATTTTAATATAGTATATTATAATATAATATAATTACTATACTATGTTTTAATATAATATATTATAAAATAAAATACAATATTATATTATAATATTATAAAAATTTATTATAAGATATTAAAATATAATAATAATATAATATATATTTTATTATAAAATGTAAGATATTAATATAATATAATATATTATATTATTATAATAATATATAACAATATAATTATATCATAATATTTGTATAATACTATAATAATATAATAATATAAGATTTTGTATATAATAATATATACTAATATAATATATTATACTATATTAATATATAATCATATTATAAAATGCATATTATATTATATTAAAATAAAATATTAATATAATATAATATTTTTAATATAATAATATATAATAATATAATATAATATATTAATATATTATAATATAATAATATATCAATATAATATAATATAATATAATATTATAATGATATTAACAAGCTTTTTAAACACATAAATCTTATTATTAGTGGTTTTTTTTTCGTACAAATCTTTAAGCTTCTTCCAAAGTATAGTAGCCAATATTTCATTGTCTACATGATGGTAAATATTGTCATCCAACCATTATCGAATAAAGCCAACACATCATCGGTTCAAAAATTTTTACTTCTCATTGGTCATATCTTTAGGCTTGGCATCATCACCTTCTAAGGGAGCATGCATCTCCTTACAATAAAGTAAGTCTAGTATCTTGCCCTTTCATGTCTCCAATTATCACCATTTAGGCTCACCATTCTATTTGTATTCACCTCAATTACTAACTTAGAAATTTTATAAAATACCTTATACGCACCAACTATAGCTCTGATACTACTTGTTGGGAAGGAGTGCTTTCTTCCCCTCTTAGGTAAGGTATTGATAATATTTCACAAGCACAATGTACAATGGCAAACGACAACCCAATAAATATAAAAAAATCAAATAACTAAGAGAATAGGATCAACAAACTTTTACATGGAAAATACTTTAAGAAAGAGAAAAATCATGAAGCACCAAGTGGAAATATACTAATCCAAACTGCATCGCATCGATCAGTGTCATCTCCGTACCGATCAGTATTGATCAGAAAATCAATCCGTATCATTCCCATACCGATCAATATCAGTGCCGTACGGACTTATACTGGCCCAAACCGCATCGCACCGAGCGGTTGGTAAAAGCACTATATCGTATCGATGCCTTACCAACTTGTACCGACCCATACCGTACTATACGTAGCGGTTCGTGCCCTACCGACTTGTCTGATTTAGTTTATTTTTGGATATTTTAAAAAATATAATTAAATTATCTGACATATTATTATTATTTACGTTATAATTTTTATAGCCCTTTTAGCATAACTTTTTCTCTCCTAATCTTCGGAGACATATGAGACTATGTGTATTCATGTTCACAAAGCATAACATCCGATCACTTGAAATTAAAATAATTTTTTATAAAAATAATAATTAATAATATAAAATAGAATAAAAAATATCAAGTATAAAAAAATAGTACAATAAAAATTTTAAAAATACTAAATACAAATCTAAAAAATACTAAGTCCCACAAGGACGTCGTGGTGCCCATAGTCGCTTGGATCTTCTAAGAAAGGTCCTCAACGGTCGCTCTTGCTCCTGTATCTACTGTAATAGCTCCTCTCCCATATCAGTGAAGGTCTGCTGGTCATGCTGCTCAGGAATAACCTCCTCAATCTCTTCAAGAATGGTCTGCTGTGCTGTCGGAGCATCTGTGGACTGAGTGACACCCTCAATTCCCTCATCTGGATATACGGATGGCCCTGAAAAGAAAGTGTCATACTAATGTGGCCAACTGGTATCCGATAATATCATCTGGGGTATGTAGGAAGAAGAAGGTCCTACCATCTGTGGATTAAGTGATGACATCTGCGGAATATGCGGTGATGGCATATGTGAAACATATGGTGACGGTATATATCTAATATGTGGCGTATCGGCTACCCCATATCAAGACGCACAGCTATCTGGGTCAACGCCAATCGCCATCAATATTTTCGAACTTGTTCTCTCTATCTTATGCAGTATGCAAATCCACTCATCCTCATCAGCAGTAGATAAAGCACGAAAGCATCTAACATACGACCTGACATAGAATCAGTTTATATAATAAAAATAAAATTAACAATATATTATAAAATATAAAATAAAAATATAATAAAATTATATAAAATATTTTTTAATTTAAATTATTAAAAATAAAGATATTGATATAAAGTATAATTTTCGTGGTCTTACCAAAAGACGCATAGCAGAACTTTCACCCTCGTATCCTGGAACTGCATACCGAGGCTGTCCAATAACTCGCACTGTAATGCTAAGAAATCAAGCTATGCAGTCATCGATATATGGATGGCCTCTCAAAATGGGATCACCATGAACTATGTGATCTCGACGTGCATCTCAAATAGCGATGTACTCTGTATGTCTGATACACCAGTCAATATGAGCTCTCTCTCATTAATCAATAAGATGAAGTCTCTGGCTAGTATCAAACTGCTCTGGAATGCTCTGAATCTGGACAAACTATCGCATGACACGATCGAAAAGATGCCACTCTACCATATCAAAATAAATAAGTGGCACCCTGGCAGTCCATATATCATGTCCAACTGTACACATCTGCGGTAATAGAGCCAATATTTCGTCTGTATATGGCTCCCACAAAAACTGATAGAGTTAAAATAAAAAAAAATTAGTAAGCTAAAATTTTAATAGATTATGAATACTATAAAATAATATTTATAAATAAATCAAATTTATCCATCTATATGTATCAACTAAGTATCCAACTGGCACCTATAAACTCGTACCACTCTCGTCGATACGTGATGAATGTTGAATGCAATGTTTCATCTGCTTCACAGTCTACTCATGTTAAATAAATTTTATTGAATTTAAAATAATACTAAATTTTAAATAAAAGAAGCAATATTTTTATACCTATATCTCAATGGTCCGTCTAGTCTGAATGAAACATCAAATCATACTGCTCCGATGGCATCTTGAGCAACTATCATCGTAATGGACTGATAGTAAGCATACGCTCCCATACCTAAATCTGTAAATTTCAAAAAAATTATACATGATATACCCAATCTGAGCTACAATAGAATGTCGATAACGATAAAAATTTTTAATTCACATACCTATAATAATACAAGATAACCACTAATCTCGCTCTGGTCAGCATAAGAACCCCGACACATAGCTTTGTACAAGCAAGCTAGTACTGCACTGTCCCAACTGTGTCTACGAGCGAAATCTAAATCCTCTACTAATGGCAAAAATATTAACTTCATCTTGTTCGATGAAGTATGGGATAATAGAACACCACCTAGTAACCGCAACACCTGACCTCTAATATACTGCTGCACCATCTCCTCTGGTGCATCATTCTCAATATGAAAATATCGATAACGATCATCCAAACACTCTATCCTGAGTCGTGAATGATCAAAAAACTGGACGTCGGGCTCAAACCCTAACAATCTCAAGCACAAAATCTGCCACTCCGGAATGGTAAGCGTGGGATCAACTTCGGTAACTGGATCGCCATCAACTGATAGTCCGATAAGGATGATGATATCCTGTAATATGATGGTCGCCTCACGAAATGGAAGATGAAACATGTGTATCTCTGGACGCCATCTCTTAAGCAAAACAGTAATAAGACCAACATCCATTTGTATACGACCAATCCGATATACTCCATAGAATCCAAGATATTGTAAATAATCCAGCACTCTATATGGGATGTTCTCTGTCCTCCAGAAGTCAACATCAGATCGTCGTAGATGAAGGTGTCTGGACTCCTGCAATAAGATATAATAATTAGATAACATATATGATTTTTCAAAAAAAATTTAAATAGTAAAAGTAGGATTGGAATGCTTATGCCACCATCTAAAATAATCTGTGATCGATAGTACTCCTGTAATATAAGAATACTACTATCTCGAGGGTCAGGATGCCGTAGATCGTAAGCTATAATATACTAATTAATCTAAAATAATGATATTATCACAAGTGTATTAAAAAATAAAAAATATGATAGCCATTCATTTTATGAGAAATATATTTTAAATATAATATTGTCATATAATATAACTTAAACATACAATTCAGTTCATCTCTGGATATTAAACAACATTGAAAATACAATCTCACAGAAACACATAAAACAACGGTGAAAATACATCTTCGAAGCCTTTAATTTCTTTCACTGCTTGAAGTTGAAGTGTATTGAAGTATCCTAGGACAGCGGCAAAAATTATGATCCTATTCCTTACAAATGCCACAGTGGTTCTTACTTCTTATTTGCTTATCATCCATCTAATTTCGTAGTCTTATTGACTTTGGTCTACCTTTCTGCTTGGGTCTCAAACGATGATGATCAAGAATACATTTGAACATACGTATATGCATCCAATAATCTTCATGTGGTAATGGATTAAACTCGCCGCTCCAAGCATTCATATATGCTGTAATTGTATATGTATCATCCACAAACCCACTAAAATATACAGCAATTTCTTAGCACACAGCTAAAACGTGTGAACATGAATATTTGTACGTGCTTCACTTTTTATAAGAATATTTTTTTTCAGTTAAAGTAACAATATGAGAATTTTCTTAACCTCGTAACCCTGCATTTGCTCTCCTCGTAAGCACTTCATATATATCTTTTTGAAGGTTGAATAATATTACTCGATGCTGGTTAGCTTTAACTTAATCTTCAGCAATCTTAATTGCAATATAAGAAGTAAAAAGATTATTTGAGTTCTCCTGTACATATCTTAAGATTTAGGTATGTCTCGTATTAAAGTATTTCACAAGATGATAAAATGTTATTTGAACATAAGCTGTAATTGGCACATTTCTAGCTCATCGTAAAATACTGTTAAAAATCTTCGATAAATTTATAGTTAAGACACCATAGCGCAGGCCATCATTATGTGCCAACATCCATTTCTCATTTTCTAACTCAGACAACCAGCTCCAAGCCTCTTCATTCACTGTTCTGATCCTACCCATGATAAAGTTGAACTTACAAACTTGATGAATATTTCCTGCTTGCCATACTACTCTTTTCAACTGCACATTTTTAAAATGAGTGTTGAAATTACTGCAGATATATCTTAAGCAGTATCGGTGATAGGCACGTGACAGACTCCATCCAATAGACTCATTTGCGATGGCATTTAATATACCTGGATGCCTATCAGAAATTAAGCATATTTCATTTCTATCTTTGATGATACATGTTCTAAGGTGGAAAAAAAATCAACTTCAACTTGCAGTCGTCTCCTCATCCATAATTGCATATGTTAGTGAAAATATCCCATTCTCTGCATCAGTTCCCATTGTAATTAACGTCTTACTTTTAAACTTTTCATACAAGTACGTGCCATCAATGCTAATTATAGGACAACAGTACCTAAAATCCTGAATAGATGGTTTGAAAGCCCAAAAAATATAATTTAAAACTTGGACATTGGAATTGGCAGTTTGAAAAAAATCCCATGAAACAACTATATCGGGATTTGCATGTTGAAGTGCAGCTATATAATAGGATAATTTAGTATAAGACGGCTTCCATTCTCCATAAATATCAACTAATATCTTCTGCTTTCCACATCATGCTTTCCTGTATGACACTATGTATTGAAATTGATCATTAACAGTTGCCACAATAGCTTCAACTCTAACACCGAGATCCTTTTCAACAATATGTCAGACTAGTATGCCAATCATCCTTCCACTGACATGTTTGTGGTCTCGACTCAATCCCGTAAACAAACAAGTGTGAGGATCCTCATATTTTGTGATTTAAAAATATCCATATTTTTTCAACAATACTGCACAAAGTCTCTATTTATAATTTTGAACATTATCTGATGATGCACATCGTACGGACCATAATTTTGAATGTGACTGAACTACCTTATATTTCTGATGCTTCATAATATGATAAAGATTAACAGCTCTCTTTAGATAATCTTTACTCTCAAACATTAGACCTTTAGAAAATTCAGTCATCGATGAGTCCCCAAACTGATAGTCAGAGTTCAATCTTTGACTAGCACTAACACAACCACCATCATTTAAATTTATATCATTAAAAAATTATGGGGGTTTGTGCAAACAAGGTTGAGGTTCTCCCACATTAATATTAGGCTGAACATCTTGATTATCATCCTCATCTTCACCATCATCATCATGAATGCTACTATCCTCATCCATCCAATAGTCTTCATCTCCATTTTCATCTGACTCAAAGCCTAGATTATCATAATTTATTTCATCGCCTACCCAGTCATCATCCCCTATATGAGTTTCGTATCCCATATTTACTACTACTTCTATCAAAGAAGAAGTCATCATAGTAAAAAACACAAAAAAAGTTACCATAGGACTTTGAATAATTGGACAACTAGGGTCGGCAGTAGTAGAATGTTATTCTACAAATATGGCCTCAACACTATCGGTTTGCATCATAGGAGTTACGAAAGGCGAGGAAAGCCTAACAGTATTGTCCGCTTGGGTTAAAAATCAATTATAATATCCAAAGTTCGGTACATCTTCTTTTTCAATATATAATTCTAAAAATCGATATTCTGAATATTTCAAAGGAAAGATCAGCATTTTTTTGACATCTTCATCATCATCAATTGTAACTAAGATATACTTGCTCTGTATTAACTGTCCCGACAGATTAGGAGATCTCTATTTCAATTCTATTTCATATTTTTATTTATCTACAGGAATACTGCTGTATAAATGGTTCAATAATTCTGGATGTGATAATGATGAAGATATTTTAATCATCCGATTTGTAGGGTGATTGTACTGTATGCCAGTTTTATCATTCTGTATTATGCCATCATAATACAATAGTAGACGAACTCGAGTCGGGCCATTTTTTTAAAAAAATCTATGACAAAATTAAAATAAAAAAATTTAGTATTAGTAATTATTTTATTGTTTCAAAAGATTTACATGATAAATGCATCATATCATCAACTAATAGGCATAGATAGGTCCTATCCCATTCGAAAATTATATTAATTCTATAGGTTAAGTACATTAATTAAACGATACGCAAGAGGGACCGAAAGAAATTTTGGTAGCATTTCTCTTTAGTTCTTCCCACACGACTGAAAATGTGTGAGGAGAACTAAAAAAAAATACTGTCCGAAATTTTTCTTGAACCCTCTGCATATCGTTCAAATAATGTAATTATCTACAGAATTAAATGCAATTTCCAAACTGTCCAAACTGGACAATCAATTAACCAATGTATATATTTTATGATATCAATATAAAAATATATAATTAAATATATATTTTATATGGATACCATAGAATATCCTACATTGCTCAACTGACGGGTCTACGATTCCATGAAATGTAACATATTATAAAATTCTTAAATTAAGGTTGAATCGAATTTTAAATCAAATTCGAATCTAATGAGACAAAAATAAAAAATAAAGAGACAAAAATAAGAAGACTGAAATAGGAGGTGGGGGGTGGGAGGGGGCCGACCGGCCGCCGCAGGGCCGCGCGGGGCCAAGGAAGGGGGGTGGGAGGGGGCGGCCATCGCCGCGCCGCCAACGGGCCAAAGACATGGGGGGGCGCAAGGCCACTGCACCGCCGTCGGCCAAGAAGGAGGGAGGGGGCACGTGGGGCCGCTGTCGGTCAGCCACCACAGGGCCGTGCGGGGCCGCCGTCAGGGGGCCGCCACAGGGCCACCATCGGTTTGCCACCGCAGGGCCACGCAGGGTCGCCGTCGGGGGCCACGACCGTAGGGCCACATGGGGCCATCGTAGGGCCGCTGTCGGTCGGCCATCGTAGGGCTGCACGGGGTCGCCGTGGGGGGCTGTCGTCGGTCGGCTGCCGCAGGGCCGTGCGGAGCCGCCGCCTACCAACGAGGGGGGGAGCAGCTGCCGCCTCCCCACCTCCGGGCCAAGGATGTGGAGGGGGGGTGGTGCACGGTGCCGTCGTCGGGGGGCAACCGCCGACATGCCATCAGTTGGCTGCCACCGACCGAGCAAGGGGAATGGCGTGGGGAGGGGCGGCTGAGCAAGGTGATGGGGCGGCCGGTTAAGGGAAGGGGAGGGGTGGGGTGGCGGCCACCGGGCCGCTGGCGGGCCAACGACGTTGGGGGGGCGTGCGAGACCGCCGTCGGTCGGCCGTCGCCGGCGGGCCAAGGAGAGGGAAAGAAGAGGGAGAGGAGGAGGAAAGCAAGAAGAAGGAGCTCACCACCGTCGGAGCTCGCCGCCGTGCCGTCGGAGAGGAGAAGGAAGACGCCAGAGGGAACGCCGGAGCTCGCCACCGAGGTGAGTTCTGGTTCTCTCTGAGGTGAGTTCTGTTTTTTTTTTTTTTTTTTTTACTTCTTAAACAAAGAAAATGTCAGAAGAAATGGTGTTTTTGAAAATGTCATTTCTTATGATATTTTCTTTTTGAGATATTTTTTTTAAATATTTTTTTATTAAAAAAATTAAAAATATCGTTTGGAATAGCACCATTCTAAATGATGTTTTCACATAATTTTTTTTTTATAGATTTATATTAATTTGATAAATAAATTAAAAAATATTTTAATTTTATAAATAAATTTTTTTTAATATTATTTAAGTTACGAACTCTCGTTGAGCGTTACCTTTTCTTCAATTATGAAAATACCCTCGTAGCTTTAATCCAATAACGCCAACAGTGCACCAACAAAACCTCTTGGTGGCCTATACGACAAAAAGCGAAAGTACAAGGGGAATTAAGTAATTATGGTTCATTTCCGTGTTCCCACTTGAATATTGGCTTTATACATCGTGCCCTTCCAGCCGTCTAATTGTGAACAAGCAACGCGGTCCGTTCAAACGTGACGCGTCGACGACGTCTGACGTCCGTTAATTTGTCTTCCAATAAATCCTCTCTCACTGCCCCGCGGACGTTATCGAACTGTAGGCCGCGGGCCGCCAAGTCACGGACGGCGTTACGCCGGAGCTATAAAAAAGGAAGCCTTCTCTGTTTCGGAGCAAGCGAGGCGAGGGGGCTCTCTCTCATCGAGAGCTTCCGGGGTATGGCGATTTCCGTTTCTCGTCTTGTTTAATTCTATGTTTTTTCCTCAATTCTTCTATGTGAGAAAGAAATCGTTTGTGGAGGTGGATCGTGTTCGAAAAATCATTTGATTTCGTGTGTTTCTTTTGTTGTGGGCGGCTATTTCGACGGTTTTCTTCGTGCATTTGGATTTTTCTAGGGTTTCTGTTTGTTGTTTCTTCGGTTCCTCTTTCGGGAAGGTGATTTTGGTTTTATTTCTTATGCTTTCGTTGAGGATTTTCTTGTATTTGATCAGATTTCTAGGTTTTAATTCGAAATGCTTGTGCTTTAGGGTTTCTCTCGGCGAAAATTGGCTGTTTTCAGGTGGCCTTGTTCTCCGTTTGTAGATTTCTTTAGTTTTTTAGGGGAATCCTCTGATGTTATTGAGATGGCCTTTGTTATTCATGCCGGAAATGTGAAAAGCAGGTTGGGAAATTCGGAGTTGGTGAAGTGATTGTAGTGTTCAAACACAGAAAAGGAGTGATCTTTACTGTTATTTTTTATAGATGTTCTGGTGAGAAAGAATTGACAATGGGAGATCATCTGGTGTTGAATGTTGACCGTCTCGTGAAGACTGAAACTGTTGAATCTCAGGCAAGGAAGACTTCAGAGTCTTCTGGAGAAGATGTACATGTTTCACTTCCATCTGTGGCTTCCTCTTCGGTGGTAGTTTCTGTTGGCGATGAGGGGAAGGAGTACTCAGGTGCTGAGGAAGAGGAGCCACTCATTCAGACGGTGGAGTGCCGCATTTGCCAGGAGGAGGACCATGTTAAAAACCTGGAGATACCGTGTGCATGCAGTGGAAGTCTGAAGGTTTCTTTTTTTTTTTTTTTGTTTATTTTTTTTAAAGCGATAAAAAAAAGCTTTCATTTTTTTATCCTTGATGTTAACATGATATTGGCTGCTGTTAGTAAGGTTCATAAACTGTTCTAGTGGTAAATTTCCTCGAAATCATGCTTCTATTAGATAATTGCTTAATTTCTTGGATTTTGTAGCTTAATCATGGTAATGCAGGAGCGCAGTGGTGTGGCATTATATTTATCTTGGGAAGTTATTAGGTCTTGATGCACTAATTGGTTGATGGCCTAGTTTGATATGGTCAAGTATATCCATCTTGATGTTCAAATTCTGTGGTTCTGAGTCTTGTTGCATAACTACAATTTAGTGTCATCTTGGTCGTTGCTGTTTTATTTAGCTGCTTTTGAGAATTGATCAGTTTCTAGGTTGAATCATTAACACCTGTTGAGATTTTAACTACCCTGTTTCTAATGTCAAGGATGTGATTTTGTCACTTAAGAAGTGATGAATTCTTGGATTTCTGTGCTTCTACTTCCTCTAAGATTTTGAGCTAGGACATACGTTTACTCTAATGTAGGACACATTACGTTATTTAGCAGCCATTGTAATGTTTGCATTATGATGTTCCTTTGTGCTAGATCCAATTTTTTATTCTTTAGTTCTCAAATAAGTTTTCATGCCATCCTTGTCCCCATTCTTGCAGTGGGTAACAAATATCTGTATGCAGGCTGTCCACTGCGCTGGTTTTTTTTTCCCCTTTATTTGTACGGACTAGCTATGGCTACGTAATTGCATAGTTGACATATTGTGTACGGTGCAACAAACTACCCACATACATCTTTCAGGAAAATGCTTTTTTCCGTACCATCAGGGAAGTTTACCTTTAAACTCAAGTAAATCCTACTACTGCTTAGTTTGAAGTAATTGCTGTCAATTGTAGAGTTATCTCTTGAGATATGGATATAACCATTAGCTTTTTTAGACCCTGGCGATCTGCCATTAACTTTAATCTGATGCCTGTTAAAATCTGGCTGCTAGTAGAAGTGCCAGTTATACTTGCAAAATATCAGTTATGTTTGTCTTAAATATCATCAGTTTTTGGAAATAGTTTCTAATTTCTGCCTTTTTATCGTGATGCTTATTTTTTAAATACCAACATTCTACTTTATCATGATGCTTATTTTCATTTGTTTAAATACCAATATTCTAGTTATGGGAGCTTACTTTACGACTTATGCCATACACAGTATGCTCATAGAACATGTGTACAACGGTGGTGCAATGAGAAAGGAGATATAACCTGTGAGATTTGTCATGAGGTGAGTTGCAATTCTTTATGTAATTACTTAATAAATACATGGGTTTTGCTTCAACTTCTGTGAGAATACATATACTCTATGACATTTGATACTTGGGAATTATATCTTTCATTTGTTTCAATGTCCGATTAGGCTCTCCATCTGGTGGAAAGATGTATCACACCATTCAATGTGTTGTGAATCCCAATATGTTATGTAAATTTTAATGTTTTATTATTATTAGTGTCATGGTTACTTATATACTTTAATGATATATCTATTATCTTAACTTTTCTGTTTGATAGATGAGTTAGGTTATCTTTTATTTTCAAACTAAATGTTTATAGTAGATATTTCTATGTGATTTGCAGCAATACAATCCTGGGTACACTGCATCTCCCCGAGCTAACCCAGATGAGACCATCATTGACATCAGGCAAGTGGTACATATATTTCTTGAAAAACCATCTAATGATAAAAGCAAAATAATGCACATTTATATACTGCCTTTTGACACTGAACTCCACTTAGATTAATGTCTTTAATATTTCTCACTAGGCATTTACTTTTGCATCATTTACTTCAATTTGATGATCCTTTTGCTTGATTGGTAGGGGAGGTTGGACTATTACAGGCACCCCATTGGATCTGCGTGATCCTCAGCTCCTTGCGGTGGCTGCAGCACAACGCCGTTTTCTTGAAGCTGAGTATGATGAATATTCTGCTACAAATGCCAGTGGTGCTGCATTTTGTCGCTCTGCTGCTCTAATTGTGAGCCTTATGCTGTCCTGGAAATACAAATGATGCTTTATTTTTGGTTTGACATATGAAACTTACATGGAAACTAGTTTTGAAGATGGTTTATATCCAATTTATGTACTTTTTTGTTTTATTTTTTGACAAGAAGTATTTCATACAGTTAGATTTGATTTTCTAATTGGTTATACTCTAAATTAAACATTTGTTACAACATTTTTTTTGAATATGTGATGCATGCTATCTGAAGATTCAATTTCTTATGTAATTTATGGACACGTCAATACTAACACATGAAGAGATTCTCTTGTTTGTCTTTTCAGTGCTGTTCACTAAGTAAAATGGCAATACATAGATAATTAGGCAGGATGAGTGCTTTTCTTTTTAAATCAGTTCAAGGATGATTTTGAAAAGGAAAACTTTTTGTGACCTTATTTTCATTTTGCACCACTTTCTACTGAATTACATGAAGCGCAGGTTCAGAGCTCCTTTTCTTGGAAAGTAATTGAACTCAAGGTTTCAGATTGGCCAATATCTTAGGCAAGACATCAGTTTGGATTGGTATCAGGCATGTAGGGGTACACCATCTCAATACTGTGCTCCACACCGGTGCCACCTTATCACTATGTCCTATGCCCGATATGGGGGCCGGTTTGGCATACCGAGTTTTGGTACCCCCATATGATGTACCAGTATTGAATTAGTATGATATGGTATGCCCCGTACTGCTTGATTTGGTATAGTATGGCATACCTTGCATGTATCAGTACAATAGTTATAAAGTATTGGTCATTATAATTTCAACATTTTTTTGTTTTGAAGAAAAAGAGACTAAGGAGTTTTCTCCATTAGTCACCCGATAATTTCAACAATTATTAGCTGAAATATCACAACATATCAGCCGATGGGTTACATCAGTATATTCAAGTCACTGCTAGAGTTGATAATTGATTTCCCTTAATGGTTGGAGATGGACGGAAAACTATGAGAATAAAGAGTTCAGAGAAGACACAAACCCATCAATGAGAAGTTAGTGATGGATGTTCAACAATCCAACGAATAGAGTTGTTGATTGGGTAATGAGATTTTTCAATCCAACAGCCATGTTTGTAATCAATGATTCAAGTCCCAGTGGGACGTGCTGTGAAATGTAGAGATGGGGAACCATCCCAATCTTCGAGATGGTGTTGCAATCGTATTCCGTGGAAAAACTAGGATAATTTCATCCTACAAGATTTGAATTATTGTCTCTAATGCCTTTGGGGAGGTGAAGTAGATCATGTGGCATGCACCATAGGAGATGATAACAGAAGGTGGTGATAGAGGGACCACCATGATTGAATGGATGAGAACTCAAAAACGATGAGAAGGAAGAAGAGGAGAGGCTCTATGATCAAGTGGGGAAGCAAATCTCAAGGTTGAACATAAGGGGAGCGATAGGGGATGATGGATGAATGCATGTCTTCCATGGCCACTTGGTGGAGTCAGCATACTGTGTTGGTTCAAAAGAAGGGAAAGAGAAGAATAAAAATGAAAGGAAGGGCTTTTAAGCAAAGATAATCATGCTTTAGTAATATTGGAAACTTTCTTGTCTTCATGGACTTTTGACATGCCTAAATGTTGCCATAAAATGTAGAACTGCTGGTCCTTTCCTAGAGTCTCAGGCTTCTAAAGTTGGCCAGGATGAATCAATATCATGTTCCACCTCAGTATCGATCTCCCTCTGAGATGACTAAAGACAACAGGAATTAAAATCTTTGCTTGAAGTAGATCAAGGGTTGAAATCTCATGCATGCTAAGCTCATATCAGCCTCTGCATACCAATGTGCATTGGAATTGGATGAGCTCTGCCCATATCACTCACTAATAGTCACTATTGCTCATCTTTTGTTGTATCTTTCACATGGAGGTGAATCTCCCTCATGTTAAGGTGTATTGATCCTATGCCAATCCCCATATTGCTCCATCACTTATTTATTTATTTATTTTTGCTTATTTCTACCAAGGTATATTGAGGCGTACTGCCCCCTTGTCGAGGATCGTATTGTATTGGATAACCAATGATATGGTACTTACCCATAGGTTTGAATCCTTGAATTAGATTATGACACATGCTTTCACTTGGATTAGCTAGAAAATAAGCATTTGATGGATTGGCGTGATACCATCAATTGAGATTGTTTACAATGAAGTTGCAAAGATGCCCTGTTTTAGTTTGTATATTCTTTTTTAATCATTTATTATCGCATGACTATTACAAGGTGTACTTACTTAAAGAAGATTATCTAAAATAGGATTTGGGAGTGGTCCTAACATATGGGAGTTGTTATCTGTACAAAGGGAGGCTTCAGGGAGATTATAATAGATTGGGAGTTTTAGATGGGCATCCGCTTTAATTTTTCAAGGTACCGAGGTAATATATTGATATTTTGTTTTATATTCATCGTGGTTGGCTGCAACCTGTAAATTAAAACTACAGAACTTAATTGAAAAGAATAGAACAAAACAAATAATGTAATACATACATAATACAAACATAAAAAATAACTTCAGCAGAAAATTGCCACTTTGAAATAAAAAAAAAATGAAAATATGGAGTGGAAGAGTGGGATATGGGGAGTTAAATAAAAAGATAATTTCTATATGAGAGGGGTTTTATTTGGCTAAAAGTGTGTTAAATTTGGATAATTTACAGAACCATTAATTAGTTGGGTGGAATTAGAGGGATTTAAAATGAAACAGTCAAGAGAAAAGTATTTAAGTGGTGATTGAGGAGAAATTTAAGATGAGTAAAAGTCAAATATTAGCAGACAAAGAAGGCTGAAAGTGGATCAGGTATTCTTATTTCCCTATTTCCGTTTCCACATTTATTTGGTGAATAGGAATACACATGAGGATTTTAATTGGATCTAAATTCTATATCTATATTTGTTCTAAATGGAGATGGACATGAACGAGATATTAACAATACAAATACAAATATGGATATAAAATATGATAAGACAAACTTTGTAGAGTATTATTCTACTTAATATTTTGTTAATCCAAGTTGGGCAGATGAGATTTTCAACTTTCCTTTTTTCTAAAACAGGCTATTCATTGTACTCATCAATTTGGATACTAATGATATTTAATAGGTGAATCTATGTTTTCTTTGATGGGTATAGATGTTAATCAGATGCTAAAAATTTGCATATGTATATGGATAAATGTGGATATCGAAATGGATCAAATTGGATAACCCCCTGGACCAAGGGTGAGGGAGGGATAGTATGTGAGTAGGATTACAGAAAGATATATATATATGTGTGTGTGTGGAAAAGAGAGAGAGGTGGGAGATCTGGTCTCTAATTGTGTGCTTTTGCATGTGAGAGAGACCTTTTAGATGGGAATTTAAGTGTAAGAGATAAGGTCCCGGATTTTATTAATAGTTAGGGTTGGACATGGTTTGGATAGGTACAAGTTAGGAGCCAACCCAATCTTGGCTAGCATGCAAGAGATTTACAAGTCTTCTAACTCCAAGCCTATATGGAATATCAATATTGGGTGGATGTGGCATCTTAAAAGGCTCATGGTGTGCTATTTGCTTCCTTTGGAAATTGGCATGGGAATGGCTACCTGCATTTGAGCTTTTGCATCATCGTGGCCTCGCTTCTCTCATGTGCTACCACTGCCATAATAGAATTAAGTTTATCGATCATTTGTTCTTCCACTATCCCAAGGTTCATCTATGGGATCTTCCAATGCAGTTGCCCATTTTATCAGATCTTGGCAACTGCTAAGGAATTCCTTATTGCTCTGATTACCTTAAACCTAACATGGCATGTGCTCAAAGCAATCTAAATTATATTCTATGGCAAATTTGGAACAATGAACTACTTCAGAATTCCTATTCTACCTTGCTACAAGTTTTGTATTAGGTCCTTACCTTAGCTAATGAATACCATGACTCCACTGAAGCTAAGTCACATTAGTAGCTTGACCTATGGCCTTCCCTTGTCTTTCCCTTGTCAAACTATCTGTGAGATCTACATCCTTCACCAAGGAGGGGGAGAGGGAGAAGAGGAAAGGAGAAGGAGAGGGAGAAAAAGGGCAAGAGAAAGAGAGGAGGGGGGGGGAGCGGCACAGGCTCTAATTAGATGCCAAGAGTAGGTGCCATGCATGGCGGTAAATCCTCTCAGATTGGTTGGGATCTGGCGGAATGGCTCAGATCGAGGGTCGTGTGACAATGGAAGAGGGCTAATGTTTGCCGTGGGAGGGCTGGAATCTGAGGAGGGCCATCATGGATGTGGGGGAAGATAGAGTGGGGAGGCTTACTGGTGACGGCCGGCATCGAAGAGAGGTGGGCACTGTCCAATGGCAAAGCGAAAAAGAGAGTCCTTTCGAGCTCTCGAGCCATCGAATGGAGGGGGGAGGGGGAGGGATTTTATAACTAAACCTGTTGAACCATTCAACTTGGCATTGGTTACATTTGGTATGGGTCAAGCCATTTGGGTTGGGTCATCTCGGTGATCATTGCTCTGTACCTTTAGTGGAGTCGACAATTGCTTGAAAGGGAATCTCTATCACAATTTCATCACTCCATGTTCCAAAAATCTGGTTGGAAGGGGACGTAATCGATTGAGCATCCTTACTTGATGGACCTCTAGAACATTGCTCACTCTCTACGAGACTTCCAATCTTCACATAACTTTCGAAAGGGCAATTAGCTAGTTGAATTCCTTGCCAATTTTGCAGCTACTTGTGCCACACCGATTTCTAGTCTATACTGATTTCCCAACATACCTTATGTGTACTAAAGAAGCCATGGGAACTTTGTATTATAAGCTACTATAGGGAGTCTCCCTCGTACATCGTACCTACCCCAAAAAAGCAAAACAAACCTACAAATAATCTATTAATTTACATCATATGTCAATAGAACCCAACGAAATGAACTATAATTTCTTGGATGTTAGTTTTTATAAAAGGAAACTTTATAGTTTATACGACAAAGCAAAAAATTAATGTCAATAATAAGCTGCCATATATCACTTATTTATGTATAACCATAGCCATTCAACTTTGTGCCAACAATCTGGGACAGCTTTGTGGATGCTCACGTGTCAGGCATTCCTATTTAGGACCACCTCAGATGCTGTTTCAAGCAACCATAGCAACAATAAATTTATAATATTGTTTAATATACGTATGATCAGTTTGGATTTGCTTAAATTTGGTTACTTGACCCAAATCATCTAGCCGGGTGTTCCATTGAGAGCAGCCATAACAAATCCAATCTTTGCTTTGAGGCCAATTTGGTCTGGTTCAAAATTTGCTGAACCGATACTGGAGAGGGCATCAGCAAGTGATTGATTTGGCACAGTACAAATCTGTATGGTGTGGTTATAGGGCGTATCGATACAAGGAGAGTCGGAGAGGGAGGAGAAGAGGGAGGAGAGAGAGGAAGAGAGAGAGAGGGAGGGAGGAAGGAAGGGGGGAGAGAGAGAGGCTGAGAGAGAGGGCTTGAGAGCCCTCATCAACACAGGGTTGTGATGCAACATGGGGTATAGCTAGCATGTACTGTGACCAACTAGACCATGCTAAGTATTGCAGGACTCTGGCAAGTTTCTTTATTGTGGAGTTCTATTGCAACTATGATTCTTTTTCGGGTTTAATGCTTGAATTAGGGTTAAGGTACCATGCCCTATAAATATCTGTCTAATGCATTGTAAGAGATAGCCTTTTGACACAGTAATAAATTTTTTCTAGAGAATTTCTTTTACTAAACAAAGGGTTCTTCGATTCACTTCTTTGCATGTTAATAGTTGAGATGCAACCGTATTAATCAAATCCTCCCTTCCTTTTTCTGCTATGTCAGGTTGCCTTTTCTAAAGTTGGTGAATTGTTTGCTGATTTCAATTTAAAATTTACAAAAAAAGAAAAAAGAAAAAACAAAAGTAGTGCTTCCCTGTTCTGGCAAGAGGGGAAGATAGAGGCAGGAAGAGGAAGAGGGAGGAAGGTAAGGAGGAGCCGGGGGAGGGGGGGGGGGGTTGTGTGTTTGGCGGGGGGAGGG
The DNA here is from genome assembly GCF_000442705.2 of Elaeis guineensis. Classification (NCBI taxonomy): domain Eukaryota; kingdom Viridiplantae; phylum Streptophyta; class Magnoliopsida; order Arecales; family Arecaceae; genus Elaeis; species Elaeis guineensis. The sequence goes on from NC_025999.2 coordinate 82,635,409, forward strand.
CTCAAAAGCCCTTGTTGTCTATTGAGAGGGGGGAGAGAGTGGAACTTACCTGGTCACAGCAATATCATCCCCATCGAATTGGCCGGGAAGTGAAGCAAAGTTGGTCCGGTTCAAAATCAAATTTAAGAGGTGAATCGTGCTAGTATCCAATTCCATACGGTTTGGCAAACCCTGGTTTGGTTCTTGGGTTGATGTGGAACCATGTGCACTCTTATTAGCAGGGATGCAATTCATCTTGTGTCCTTAGGGACCAAGTATAAGTCATATATATTAAAGTATAATTTACTAAAATATATATAGTTGTATTGTTGAAGTAACATTATAAATTTACTTCCAATTTGCACCTGTCATTTTTATTATGAGGGATGGTAGTGTGGTTCATGTTAATAAAACCATGTGCACAAACTTTTTTTTAAAATGAATGTTCATGAATTTAAATCATTTTTTGAGATATTATTGATGTTTTTTTTTTTTTTTTGAATTTGGCAATAATATACATGGAATATCTTAAAAGTTCTTACCTGGGATGATCATGTATTTAGATACTAATCTTTATTTGTGACTTAGTTATGTTGCACTAATTTATTCAAATTTTTATGATGAAATAAGTTTCCAAATCTTACATAAATCATTGGGCTAGGCCTCGAATTAAAGAAAGACACTTAGAAGCTTATCTCAAATACATGCTGGAAATATAATCAGGACCACCTATCTAAAGTTTCTTTCTGGTCCCCTCCAGCATCAAAGCATTGAATCCTTTTGTTTTTATAAATGAATTTGGTTTAGCCTCTAAATCGTAGAGAGAATGCATCACCATTTTTGATACAATTGCAATCTTCTTCCTCTAAAGTTGTTGCCTCTCTATCTATTCTACCTTCTCTCTTTTTCTTCATGCTTTGCCTCTGTGGTTGTAGCTGAGATGAGAAAGGATTGTGGCTGTTGGGGTGGAAACAAGCCAATCACGAGCTGGGCGAAGCCTAGCTCCAGCTTGGCTTTTTTGATATGTGAGTCGAGCTCAAGCTATTCATGAATAGCTTTTTTAACAAATCTAGTGAAAATTTAAGATCATTTGAGGAACTAAAGTAATATTATATATAAAAATTATTAATATATTAGTATTTCAAGCTAATTCAAGCTGAACTCATGTTAGCTTGCAGCCTTGTTGTGGGATAGAGAAAAAGGATGAGCATTACATGAAGTTGCCAATCCTGATATAGTTTGATTGGTCATTAGGATATTCAAATTTATCAGCTTCTGTATGGACAGGGGATCAGGTTTTATAGGTTTTCTTTCTTGTTTTTGAATGAAGGTTGGGGGCCAGTTTGAAATTGTGAATGAATAAATTGGCAACAAAAAGTAAGGTGTGTTTTGGGAAAGACTGAAGATGAAATCGTACTAGAATATTTCTAAATTCAAAACTCTTATGTTGTAATACAGTATAGATTATCCTTAGGGATGTGCATCTGTGAGAGCTTCCCAGGCTTTAAGGATGGGCAATGGATCAAGGGAGTTTTTGTTGTAATATTAGAAGCTCAATAATGGAAGGAGGCCACAGTTTCAATCAGGAAGAAATGGACCTCCATATGAAACAAATTATTACTTAATTTTCTTTCATGGATTAGAATATCCTATGGATTGTTGGGATTTTTGCATATGCACGCCTGAAAATCACTTCTTTGTGCATTTTTGCTTCAAAAATGTTGAATGTGCATGTATGCCTGTACAAAAGTGTAAAATTTGCATGTATTCCCTTCTCAAAAGTTGAAAGCGCATTTATGTGCCTAAAAGTGTAAAATTTGAATGTAAACCCTTCGTGTCATGTTTTAACTATTTTAAACTTACCTTGGCTGGGTTAAATGGTAATTCAACTTGTCCTAGACTATTTTGCAAGCTTCGCAGCACTATACTGCATAAACTGGGTGTACCATAATGGTGCCAAACCAACCACTGTACAAAGTGTATTGACACTGTACCAACATAGTAGTGGTATGGAGTCCGCCACCGAGATTGCGAACCTTGCAATCTTGCATTTTAAGATGTAGTTTTAAAACTTTGAATTGCTTGTTTGAAATTCCATGCCCATGCTATCCTTCAAGTTTTCATTTGTTGACAAATAGCAATTAAACACTGCTTGAAGAGTCTGCATCCAAAAGTTCCAAAATAAATAGTAGAATAACATAATTTGGTGATGTTACATGTTCAAGGGATGTCATGTAATGGAAGATGCATATGCACCAAGTTTAGATTTTGAGGGGGTATATATGTAGGTTCAGAGTTTTCAGGTGGAATACATGCACTTTTCACTTTTGGAGGGGTAAATAGGAAGATGGGCTTCATTTCATCAGCTAACTAGTGAGTTTTAGGATATTTTCTTCACTTTTGTCTCTGTAGTCACTTGATTATATGAGGCCAGCTTGTTTTAACTCTACTTTGTGGGTTTCTGTGAATTATGCATTTTTCTAATTTGGAATCAGACTTACTGATTTGATGACTCAAGTTTCAGGATTCTAATCTTTGCTTTTTTTTTTTCTTCCCCAGTTAATGGCTCTTCTGCTGTTGAGGCATGCACTCACCTTCACCAATGGTGATGGAGATGATGATGCTTCCACAGTTTTTTCTGTAAGTGAGATCATTAAATGTTGTCTTTCAACATTCTTTTTTCTGGTTTAGCCTTCAGTCTGTGTCTAATATTCTTTTCATGGTTAGCAGCTTTTCATGCTGCGTGCCGCGGGGTTCCTGTTGCCATGCTATATCATGGCATGGGCTGTAAGTATTCTGCAGCGTCGAAGGCAGAGACAGGTAGTACACCAATCGTAAAGTAGACATTATGACGTTAAATATCTATTTTTTTCTTTTCCTGATGCTGAAGAGGTATAATAAGTTTCTGATCTGTTTATGGAGGTTCTGTACCCCTTTTTTCTTTTTGGTGGGGCCTGGGGGTGGAGAGCTGGGGGGAAAGGGGGTCTCATTTTTAGGAAGTTTATTTATCTATATATGCTTGCAGATAACTTTTACTGGTAAATTTTCATAATTGATGGCATAATGTTGTTACATTATGAATTTCAGTGACATGGTTTTGTTAAGTCAATTATTTAATAGGCTTAGGAAACAGGAAGATGAATCTTAATGCTGCCGTCTCCTACTCTGACTAGGAGTTAGCTTGACTGAAGTTTTTTCCTTGTTGCGTGTAGTTTAAGGGTACAGTAGATAACTGGTCATTTTGTATTTCAATCTTTGTTGGTAAACTTTGGACGCGAGATGATCGGTCTTTTGCTGTTAGATGTTATTCTAGTAAAATTGAGAAGCCTTAAAGTTAGCACTTGGTTCTTCATTTGCTTCATCGTGATAACACCTTCTGGAAAAGGATAAATGTGATGTCATCTACAAATTCTACAATATCAGGCTGGTATTATAGTGCTTGTAATATAACACTGAAGGTTTATTATTCTCAAGCAATATTATTTTTTATGAGTCGAGTGATTTCAAAAATCATTGCAGAGGCCTTCTTTATTTCCTATGAAAAATCATTATTTGTTAGCTTGGTGAATAATTGTATTTCATAAATGAAACCTTTCTTTTTCCTACTTTAATTATAATGCTTAAACTTGAAAGGAGGACATCTTTCACCTTTTGATTACTAGGAGTTCCTCTTTTCTTTTTATTCCTTTCTCTTGCTCCTTTTTTTACTGATCTGTACTCCAGCAATTTTTGACTGAAATTATTATTCTGAGAAAAGAAAAGAAAATATACATTTTTTTCATGACCACAGCCTGTTGGATTATCCATACAAGATAATTTTTCCATAAATCAGTCTACCTTTTCTAGCCACCATTACTGTGGGGGGGAATAACAATTTTTAGTCATGAATGAAAAGAATTTTATTCTTTGATTAATAACTTCATCTCTTTTCATGTCAAATCGACATGTTCTGGTGCAGTTGTGGACCCTTGAAATGACAAAAATGATCTTGCCACAATTAATGTTTCTGTCATCCAAAATGGGGCTTTTGTGCCTCTTAGACATGCAGACAGATCATAAAGTTGCTTCTCAAGTATGGACATGATAATCTGCCTTCCTGATTTGTCTTCCCAGATTCCATTTCCGGTCCACATAAGACTGCATTATTGATGCCAAGCTCTCAAATAATGTAGAGGAAAACAGCTTAAACTCATGAATATTGTTGTGGTTTTAAATCTCTCAAGTCTTGTGGATCCATATTTCTTTTGATAACCTTCCAAGAAAACCTGTAGATGTTCATGTGGAACCACACTGAATTCATCCCAAATGCAATTTTAATTAGTGCCTCAAATTTATATGCAAATCAATGAATATGAGAAGCAGCAAAAGCATGAAATAGAGATGGTTTCTCCATAGACAACAATACAATGTAACCATAACCGGCCAGTTTATCTCCACAGTTCAAGATATGCTTTGCGAGCTCTTCCTTTTTAGTCATCTTTACCAAGTTTTACCAAGTTTACAGTTATGGCCATGTTTCCCTTGGTTTTCTCTACCTCTTGGGTTAAGGGTAGCCTCTGGATAGTTAGTGTGCATGCTGGTTCAATCATTCAACAAAAACATGACAAATAAAGGAAAGAAGTGAAAGAGGAATCTTGAGGACCAAAAATATATGATAAATCATCTCCCAGGTGACTTTAGAGTTAAATTCATTGATCATGATCTGCACGTCCTAAACTATGTGAGGACCAAAATTCATCAAATTTGAGTACTTTTAAATTTCAGATCAACTCAAAGCATTGCATCTTTAAGTTACAACCGTCCGTCTATTTGTTTGATACATAGGTGTTACATGCCCTGGACATTTTGCTTTTGGTTTTTAGGCATTATAAGTGCTGCAAATTGTTTACTGATAGTTTGGAGTATCGATTTGGATGGTGCATCATTTGATTTGCACTGAGCTGAATCTGTGTGTGTGTGTGTGTGTTTGCGCGTACTCAAAGCATTGCATCTTTAAGTTACAACCGTCCGTCTATTTGTTTGATACATAGGTGTTACATGCCCTGGACATTTTGCTTTTGGTTTTTAGGCATTATAAGTGCTGCAAATTGTTTACTGATAGTTTGGAGTATCGATTTGGATGGTGCATCATTTGATTTGCACTGAGCTGAATCTGTGTGTGTGTGTGTGTGTGTTTGCGCGTGCGTGCACACATGCGTGCGTGTGCTCGCACGAGTGATATGGTGTAACAATGCTAAGGCTCTTAAAAACATATCTCGTGTGCTCGCACGAGTGATATGGTGTAACAATGCTAAGGCTCTTAAAAACATATCTCATGTGCGTATGTGTCTCCATATCTCGTGTGTGCACGTGTGAAAGTGTAGCAGCTATGGTCTCTTAAAGCGCTTTCTTTCTGCCCAGGTTCATCATGTGCTTGTATGTCTCCATATTTCTATAATATCCATACTGATGCAGGATAGTTATTTTTTGTTTTAACACACCTGCTTTCTTTTCCTGTTTAAATTTGCTACTGACTTGCATTTTTCCTCTTTGATCAGGAGGCTGCTGCTTTGGCAGCAACTGAAGTGGCATTCATACTTCAGTCTGGTAATGGGAGGAGCCTGCATTTTACCATAGCACCTGAGTCACCCACAACTCCACAACAGGAGCCACATGAGTAGAGCTGTAGAGGTCTTCCAGTAAATCATGCAAAACATGTCATGTTATCATTATGAATAATTATCAGGAACAGTTTTATGGCTGTGAACTGTTATACTGCCGCCAGTGATTAGAGGATATGTGAAAATCTTATAAATTTCCTGTGAAATTTGGTTTCCGTTCTGAGTGTTTGGACCAGGTATATGGTTCAGAAAAGCATGCAGTTAGTTTTCCATGTGATATACATATCAGCGAATAATTGTAAGCAACGTCGAAGCTCAGACTCAAGCTATATTGAACGAAGATCATTCTTCTCGATTAAGAAAAGCACAAACATAGCCAAGGAAACATGGTTAACATAAATGTGTGTGGTCTCCTAGCTCACCAGACTGGACTTTTGAAGCCTCCCAGATCTGCCATTTTGTGTCAAGGGAGCATGTTTCACGACCTTAATTTGGGTTTGGCTTCAGCTTAAGGGTCATCAGGTTCAACTCGGTGGCAGTGATACATAGGGCTCTAAGTGGATTGCATTAATTTGATTTTGATTCAAAAATGTTCTTGTCCAAAGCAAACAAGTCATTTGATTTAAGCTTAGATCTAAAAATCTAATCTGTTTCAGTGATGAATTGGACTTGAATTGTACTTTTTTTTTAAGAGGAAAAAAAATTACAGGAGAGGACGTGTATCTATCAAATCTTGATCACTGGGAGTCATGGCCATACATCAATTAATATCATTTCATGAATAAGCCATATGTAACAACACTCGCAGGTTATTGGCAATGTATATAGCTAATTGTATTTGGGGAACATTAATGGTAATTTACATCTGGTTGCGGATAAGTTTATGCAGAATTGGTTGTTATGGAATATGCAGAATATTTTAATGATTCAGTTAAGTGAATCACTTTTTAGAGTCTATTATCTAAATAATATTAAAAAAAATTTATAAAAAATAATATATATTTTAATTTATTTATCAAACTAATGTAAAATCATAAAACGGTAGTTGGGATGGTGTTTTCTTGATAGAAAACGTCATTTGAAATAGTGATTTTTCAATCTATATCATCTTCTTTCATCCTCTATTCTATATGGCCTCCTCACATCTCCCGTGGACCCTCCTCGAAATGGATTTTCCAATGCTAAAAACTACCGGATGAAATGATGTTTTTAAAAACATCATTCCAAATGATGTTTTCGATTTCAGTCACAGAAAAAAAAAAGATAATACAAAAAAAAATAAAATAGAAAAAAAACCATCCCATCAGGACACAGAGGAAAAAAAAAAGATAACACAAGAAAAAAAAAGAAGAAAAAGATAGAAAATAAAAAAAAAACCATCCCGTCAGGACACATAGGAAAACAAATAAAAAAAATAAAAAAATAAAAAAAGAGAGAAGCGTCATATGAAATGACGTTTTTGAAAACACCATTTCAAATGACGTTTTCAATCTTTTCAGAAAAAAAAGACAGAAAAAAGATAAAAAAAAAAAAACATCCCGTTAAGACATACAAAAAAAATTAAAAAATTAAAAAAAATTAAAAAATTAAAAAAGAGAAAAATAAAAAACCATCTCGTCAGGACATACGAAAAAAATAAAAAAAATTAAAAAAATTAAAAAAAAATTAAAAAAAGAGAGAAGCGCCATGTGAAATAACGTTTTTGAAAGCGCCATTCACCATGGCATTTTTAAAAATATCATTTCAAACTCCATTTCTCCTGTATATATAAAAAAATATCATACAAAAAAAATCATACCTCTTCCTCCTCTCTGGCAGCGACTTCTTCCTCTCCGACGACTTCTTTCTCTCCGGCGGTGACTGATCTCTCCTCCTCCTCCTCTGTGCCGGTAAACTCCTCTTCCCCTTCTTCTCTCTTCCTCCTCTTCTCTCCTTCTTCTCTCCCTCTCCCTCTTCTCTTCCTCTGCCACTGCCGGCGGCAGCCACCCGGAACCCCCTCAGCCACCCCCACCCCCCCCGGCCCAAGCAACTCCACCCACCCTTTGGCCCGAGGCGGCGGCCACACCCGCCCCCCTTTGGCCCCCACCCCCCTTTGGCTCGATGGCAGCCCCACCCCCGGCGGCGACCGCCATCTCACCTCCTCTCACCCTCCGACAGCAGCCTCGGCCTCCGGCGGCGATCAGCCCCTTCCCCACCCGCCTTCTCTCTATCCTCGGTGGCAGTGGCCCGATGGCAGTCCTCTCCCTGGTGGTGGCCGCGCTCCCTCCCCACCCGCCTCCCCTCACCCCCATTGGCGACAGTGGGTTGGCAGCAGCCTCACCCCCTGGCGGCGGCAACCGCCACCCCTCCCCTCCTGTCTCCCCTCACTCCCTCTGGTCGGCGGCAACCCTGCCCTCGACACCCGCCCCCTTCCCCACCCACCTCCCTCACCCCCGGGTAGCGGCAGCGGCTGCCCTTTGCCCCCCTCACCCCTTACCCCCCTCAACCCCTCTGATGGTTTGATCCCTCTCTGTCGTGGGACCCTCCCCTCCCATCTCTCGTGCCTCCGCCCAGACCCTTCAACCAACCCCCTGTCCTACCACTACCATATTTTTTTATTTTTTATTTTTTTGTTGATTAATATTGTTGATTAATTTAAGAATTTTAAATATTCTATGGCATTCAGCAGGCATCCGACATCCATAGACCCCAGTTGAGCATAGACCTGTCAGTTGAGCAATGTAGAATATTCTACGGTATTCCAAAAATATGATTAAATTATAAAAAAAATTTTGATTGAGGTTAGATCGAAATTACCACATAAGTTCAAACGTACACCTACATATCTAACATCTACGAAAAATCTACACGTTAACCCCTAAGGTGGGGATTAAATTGTAGGTTTTCATAAATATTGGGCTATAGGTGTATATTTTTCAAAATATCAGACTTAAGTATAATCTCGACCTAAACTCAAAGAAGATTTTTGTAATTTAATTATATATTTTTGTACAGATACCGTAAAATATATATATTGATCAATTGATTGTCTAGTTTGGACAGTTTGAGAATTGTATTTAATTTTATAAGTAATTACAGTAATCAAACGATATGTAGAGGGTTCGAAAGAAATTTCAGATAGTATTTTTCTTTAGTTCTCCTCACATATTTTCCGCCGTGTGGAGAAAATTAAGAGAAAATGCTGTCGAAATTTTTTCTGTCTTTATTGCGTATCGTTTGATTACTGTGATTAACTTATAGAATTGATGTAATTCCTGAATGAGATAGGATCTATCTTTGCCTATTAGCTGATGATAGGATGCATATTTATCATGTAAGTCATTTAAAATGATAAAATAATTATTAATATAAAATTTTTGATTTTGATATTGTCATCAATTTTTGTGAGAAAATGGATACTACTCGGGTTCGTCTACTATTATATTATGATGGCATAATACAGAATGATGAAGCTGACGTGCAGTACAGTCACTCTGTAAACTGGATGATTAGGGTATCTTCATCATTATTACGTCAAGAATTATTGGACCATTTATACAGTAGTATTCTTGTAGACAAAAATAAAATGAACTCAAATTGAAATGGAGATCTCCTAATTTGTTGGGGCAGTTAATGCAGAGCAAGAATATCCTAGTACCAATTGATGACGATGAAGATATCTAAGAAATGCTGACATTTTTTTTTGAAATATTTAGAATATCAATTTTTAGAATTATATATTGAAAAGGAAGATATACCAAGTTTTGGATACTATAGTCGGCTTTTAACCCAAGACGGCAATATTCCTGGGCCATCCTCTTCTTTAGTGACTTCGATGGTGCAAATAGATAGTGTTGAGACTATGTTTGCAGAATAACATTCTACTACTGCTGGTTCTAGTTGTCCAATTATTCAAAGTTCTATGGTGACTTCTCGTATGATATCTTCTGCTATAGTGATTTCTTCTATGGTGGAAGTAGTAGTAAGTGCAGGATACGAGACTCATATAGGGAATGATGATTGGGTAGGCAGTGGAATAAATTTTGTTAATCTAGATTTTGAGTCAGATGAAAGTGAGGATGAAGACTATTGGATGGATGAGGACAGTAGCAATGATAATGATGAAGATGAAGATGGTGATGAAGATGATATCAATGTGGGAGAACCTCAATCTCATTTGCACGAACCTCAATAATTTTTTAACAATATAAATTTACATGATGGTGGTTATGTTAGCGCTGGTCGAAGATTGAATTATGACTATCAATTTTAGGACTTCTCGATGACTAAATTTTTGAAAGGTCTAATGTTTGAAAGTAAAAATTATCTAAAGAGAACTGTTGATCTTTATCACATTATAAAGCATCGGACATTCAATGTGGTGCAGTCATATTCAAAGTTGTGGTCCGTACGATGTGCATCATCAGGTAACGTACAAAATTATAAATAGAGGCTTCATGCTGCATTGTTGAAAAAGTATAGATATTTTCAAATTACAAAATATGAGGGTCCTCATACTTGTTTGTTTACGGGATTGAGTCGAGACCGCAAACATATCAGTAGAAGGATGATTGACATACTAGTCTGACATATTATTGAGAAGGATCTCAGTGTTAGAGTTGAAGCTATTATGGCAACCGTTAATGAATAATTTCAGTACACAGTATCTTACAGGAAAGCATGGTGTGGAAAGTAAAAGGCATTGATTGATATTTATGGAGAATAGGAGCTGTCTCATGCAAAATTACCTTATTATATGACTGCACTCCAACATACAAATCCCGATACTGTTGTTTCATGAGATTTTTTTCAAACTATAAATTTCGATGTTTGGATTTTAAATTATATTTTTTGGACTTTCAAACCATTCATCCAGAGTTTTAGGCACTGTCGTCCTGTAATCAGCATTGATGGCACACACTTGTATAGAAAGTTTAAAGATAAGATGTTAATTGCAACAAAAATTGATGCAGAGAATGAGATTTTTTTCTTAGCATATGCAATTGTGGATGAAGAGATGACTGCCAGTTGGAGTTGGTTTTTTTTCAGCTCAGAACACGTGTCGTCAAAAATAGAAATGAAGTATGCTTAATTTCTACAGGCATCCAGGTATATTAAATATCATTGCAGATGAATATATTGGATGGAGTCCACCATGTGTCTATCACCGATACTGCTTAAGACATATCTGCTGTAATTTCAACACTCATTTTAAAAATATACAGTTTAAAAGAGCAGTATGGCAAGCAAGAAGCACTCATCAAGTTTGCAAATTCAATTTTATCATAGGTAGGATCAGAACAGTAAACGAAGAGGCTTGGAGTTGGTTGTCTGAGTTAGAAAAAGAGAAGTAGACATACACACATGATGATGGTCTGCACTATGGTGTGTTAACTACAAATTTATCGAAGGTTTTTAACAGTGTTTTACGAGGAGCTAGGAATGTGCCTATTACAGCTTGTATTCCAATGATATTTTATCGTCTTGTGAAATACTTTAATATGAGACATGCCCAAGCCTTAAGATATGTATAAGAGAATCCAAATAATCTTTTTACTCCTCATGTTGCTATTAAGATTGCTGAAGATCAAGTTAAAGCTAATCAGCATCGAGTAACGATATTCAACCTTTAAAGATGCATATATGAAGTGCTGACAAGGAGAGCAAGTGCATGGTTATGAGATGGAGAAAATTTATATACTGTTATTTTAAGTGAAAGAAAATATTTTTATGAAAAGTGGAGCATGTACAAATATCCATGTTCACACGTTTTAGCTGTATGCCAAGAAATTGCTGTACATTTTAGTGGAATTGTAGATGATGCATATACAATTACAGCATATATGAATGCTTGGAGTGGTGAGTTTAATCCATTACCACATGAAGATTATTGGATGCATACAGGTATGTTCAAATGTATTCCTGATCATCATCGTTTAAGACCCAAGTAGAAAGGCAGACCAAAATCAACAAGATTGTGAAATGAGATGGATGATAGGCAAATAAGAAGCAAGAATCATTATGGTATTTGTAAGGAAGGTCATGATCGCCGCCGCTATTCTAGGATACTTCAACACACTTCAACTTCAAGCAGTAGAAGAAATTAAAGGCTGCGAAGATATATTTTCAATATTATTTTATATTTTTTTGTGAGATTATATTTTAAATATTATTTTATATCTAAAAATATATTATGTGACAATATTGTGCTATCAGATATTTACTAGTAATGAAATAGTCACATCATCATTTTCATACATTAAAAATTATATTTCTTATGCTCTAATATACTTAGGATATATATCATTATTTTAGATATATTAGCGTGTTATGATGTACGATCCACGACATCCAGACCCTCGAGACAGGAGCATTCTTATATTGCAGGAGCACCATCGATCATAGACTATTTTAGATGGTGGTGTAAGCATTTCATACCTACTCTTACATATTTATATTTTTTTATAAAAAAATATTGTTAAAGTCATATACATTATCTAATTATTGTTTCTTATTTCAGGAGCCCAGACATCTTTGACTACGACGATCCGATGCTGACTTCTGGAGGACAGAGCACATTCCAGCTAGAGTGCTAGATTATTTACGATATCTGAGATTCTATGGAATGTATCGGATTGATCGCATATAGATGGATGTTGGTCTTATTACTGCCTTGCTTGAGAGATAGCATCCAGAGACACATACACTTCATCTTTCATTCGACGAGGTGACCATTATATTACAGGATGTTAGCATCCTTACTGGACTACCAGTTGATGGCGATCCAGTTATTTGAGTTGATCTCACGCTTACCATTCCAGAGTGGCATGCTTTGTGCTTACGATTGCTAGGGTTTGAGCTCGATGTCTAGTTTTTTGATCATTCACGACTCAGAATAGAGTGTTTGGATGATCATTATCGATATTTTTATATTGAAGATGACGCACCAGACAAGATGGTACAGCAATATGTCTGGGGTCAGATGCTCTGATTATTAGGTGATGTTCTATTACTTGATACTTCATCGAACAAGATGAAGTTGATGTTTTTGCCATTATTGAAGGATTTAAAATTTACTCGGAGGCTTAATTAGGGCAGTGCAGTACTAGCTTGCCTGTACAGGGCTATATGTCGAGGTTCTTATGCTGACCAGAGTGAGATAGGTGATTATCTTTTAGGTGCCTAATCTGGATTGTAGGTGCCTACAATTCAGATGTAGGCACCTACATCTGGATTGTAGGTCAAAAATACTTAATTTTTTTATTTTTTTAAATAAAATATCATTATTCATATTTAATTAAAAAAATAAAAAAAAATTAGGTGCCTAACCTGGATTGTAGGCGCCTACATCTGGATTGTAGGCACCTACAATCCAGAAACACCTATTTTTTTTATTTTTTAAAATAAAATATTATTTTTTATATTTAATTAAAAAAATTAGGTGCCTGGATTGTAGGTGCCTATAATCCAAAAATAATTAATATTTATTATTTTTTATATAAAATATTATTATTTTATATTTAATTAAAAATTAAAAAAAAATTAGGCACCTAACCTGGATTGTAGGCGTCTACAATCCAGATGTAGGCGCCTACATCAGGATTGTAGGCACCTACAATCCAAAAATACTTAATTTTTTATTTTTTAAAATAAAATATCACTATTCATATTTAATTAAAAAATTTTTAAAAAAATTAAGTACCTAATCTGAATTGTAGGTGCTTACAATCCAGATGTAGGCACCTACATCTGGATTGTAGGCACCTACATCTGGATTGTAGATGCCTATAATCCAGAAACACCTATTTTTTAATTTTTTAAAAGAAAATATTTTTTTTATATTTAATTAAAAAAATTAAAAAATTAGGCACCTACAATTCAGATGTAGGCGCCTACAATACAGAAATAATTAATTTTTTTTATTTTTTTAAATAAAATATTATTATTTTATATTTAATTAAAAAAATAAAAAAAATTTAGACACCTAACCTGGATTGTAGGCACCTACGATCCAGATGTAGGCGCCTACATTTGGATTGTAGGCCAGAAACATCTAATTTTTTTATTTTTTTTAAATAAAATATCATTATTCATATTTAATTAAAAAAATTAAAAAAAATAGGTGCCTAACTTGGATTGTAGGCACCTACAATTTAGATGTAGGCACCTACAATCCAGAAACACCAAATTTCTTTTAGCTTTTTAAATAAAATATTATTTTTCATATTTAATTAAAAAAATTAAAAAAAATTAAGCATCTAGATTTTAGGCGCCTACAATCAAGAAATACCTATTTTTTTATTTTTTAAATAAAATATTATTATTTCATATTTAATTAAAAAAATTAAAAAAAAATTAGATGCCTAATCTGGATTAGGTGCCTACAATCCATAGGCGTCAGGCACAAACATCTATTTTTTTAATAAAATATCATTATTCATATTTAATTAAAAAAATTAAAAAAAAATTAGGTGCCTGTAGGCGCCTACATCTACTAAGCTGCGTTTTTTTTTAGGTGCCTACAATCCAAATATAGGCCCGGTGCTTAATTCTTTTGAATTTTTGTCAAAATTGGATTGTAGGTGCCTACAATCTAACCATGTAGGCACCTACATCTAGTTAGTCCTGTTGGGTCACGGGTGGCTTAGGGTCACGGGTCGGTCAGTCCGATCATACGGTGCTTTAGGTCAGGTCAGGTCAGATCATATTGAATTTTAGGTCAGATTAGATTACAATGTTCGGTCCACATCACTGCACATCGTTGGACGTTAGCGACCTCCAGTTTAGGGTTTAAGGTTTAAGATTTAGGGTTTGGGTTTAGGGTTTAGGGTTTGGGTTTAAGGTTTAGGGTTTAGAGTTTAGACTGCTCAGCATCCATACGGCTTGAAGATCATCTCCTGATTGATCATCGAACCTCTGATGAGAGCTGGGAGGATCCTATCGGCTCGGATCGAAGGATGAGAGTTGGGAAGATCTGGATCCTACTGAAGGACGATCGGATCCGATGAGAGCTGGGAGGATCGGATCCGACCAGAGGATAAGAACTGGGAGGATCGACTGGATCTGACTGGAGGATGAGAGCTGGGAGAATTGGTTGACCGGATTTGACCGGAGGGTGAGAGTTAGGAGAATCTAGATCCATCGGATGAGAGTCGGTAGGATCCGACTGGAGGATGATCGGATCCAACCGGAGGATAAGAGCTGGGAGGATTCGACCGTTTCGAGCAGAGGATAGAGCTGGAGGATCTGATCAAAGGACGATCGAGGATGATGAGAGTTGGGAGGATCCGGATCCGAGAAGATGAGAGCTAGCAGAATCAGATTGAAGGATGACCGGTTTCAATCGGAGGTGGATTATTTTCATAATTTTTTTTAAAATTATTTTCATAAATTATTTTAAAATTAATAATAAATCAATAAAAAATTAAATTTAACAGGATAGTAGTAGATTATTTTTTTAAAATTAATTTGAAAATGTGAATGGTGTTTTCGATTTTTTCTACCAAAATGACGTGTACCGAAGTGCCACGGGGTATAACGGGGGCGTACCGAACTGCCATGGGGTGGAGACGTGTAATGAAAAAATGCTATTCTAAATGGCATTTATTATCTAGTAAACGTTATTTTTATGATTTTGGATTATTTTTGTAAATAAATTGAAAGATGTATTTTTTATAAATTTTTATTTTTAATATTATTTGAGGAAAGAACTCTCGATTTTTATATATTTCTTGCGGCTTATGCTTGGCTTTTTCCTAAGCCAAATCTTCGATGAAAACTTGATGGTTTAGTCTGGACCTATCTGAACAAAGGTGGATAATTTTCTGATGTGATTTAACTCTGGATCATACTTGTGTCAAAACAAAATCCAACCCGGCTAGGTTGCAACTCCAGTGCGGGATGACAAACCGAAAGCAACTTAACACCGGCACAATTTTGTTTCCCTGAGGAGAGAATTTTAGAATCATCAAGGTGTCACAAAAATTCAGCAACCGCCTCATATTTAAACAATGGAGCTGCTCTATTACAGGGGCTTTGTGCCTTCTTTCTTCTGTTATATTTGGCCATATAATTCCTGAACTTCCTTATTAAACTGTTGGATATAATCCACTGCGCCGACAGCCAAGAGTAGAACATGGGCGCCAACTCTCAAAGATGCATTTTCGAAGCCTGAAGGTTTGAGTTATAAAATATTTTTCTACTAGCAATCTATCTTAGAGTTCATGTTCTTGAAACATCATTGGACCGACTATTTTATGGATGCAAAACCACTGTTCTAGGAGAAATAAACATATGCGAAATGATCTCAATATTCACAGCAGTAGACCTGCCGACGAATTTGGAGGCTTTTAAATTACCCATTTGAGTTAACATCATGGTGTTTTTAGCGAATCAAAATGCTTTGCGAGAGTGCATCATGCTACTGACAAACGTCGGCAAAATTGAATAAGTGGAGAGTCGAGCCCACGAGAAATTCTACCCAAAAAAAAAGCCCATGAGAATTCTGATGAAAGAGTTATATAAGAACGACCAAGCCGCAGATACCGCTGTCAAGATGGCCGAGTTGGTCTAAGGCGCCAGTTTCAGGTACTGGTCCGAAAGGGCATGGGTTCGAATCCCATTCTTGACAGAAAATTTTAAATTTTTTCTGTTTTATTAATTTTTTTTTTTTTTTTAAATTTTATTTTTGATACACAAGTGAAGCTTAGAACCATGAAAAATATTTTAAATTATTAGCCAGTAATTTGGTTTACCTTCTTTTATTATTTTATTTTTGATAATACATTTTCTTTAGTCTTGTTTAGATTTTTTGTTATATATATATATTTTCCACTCATGTGTATGCAATTAAAGCCTCGGTATGAAAGAATAAATTAAGTTTAGAATGAATAGAATGCATTAGGATGTTGATGAGTTGATCTACAAATTTGGCCATGGAGTAAAATATAATGCCCTTTGTGAATTGCACTATATCGATTATCACAGACAAGATGAGATGCAATTTTTAGGACTAATTAGATTTAGCTTCATACCCGTATAGCATAATTAATATCTAGTGCAAATTAAAATGTGCATGTGAAGTATAATTATTTGGATTTTACTCATCTTGACCCCTTGGCTGGATGTGTCTAATCTAAATTTGTCTACGCCAAAATTTCTAATTGATTTTGTGCACATGTAGCACGACCAAACTAAACCAACCAAATAATCGTCAACATGAAAGAATAAATTAAGCTTGGCGTCATACACAAAATTGAAATGAAATAATTTACATTGCATTAGTATGTCTATCTGTGGAGTTGAATCCAATGCCCCTCATGAATCATATTGCCTTCATGATCATATACGGAACAAGGTTATGACAAATAGGAATAATTGGATTTACGTCCATAATGTTTAGCACAATCAAAATCCTAGAGCAAACTAGCAAGCACTAACAGAACTTAAAATTTGATAATCACGATCAAAATCAAGTAATTCTCATGAACATCTAGTCTGAATTAGGTGGACTAATTTTTTTTTAAAATTTGCATACTTTTAGCAAGATGAACATGAACTAATTAAATAAGTCTTAGCATCTCGATACATACTTCGAAATTTTGCAATTGTCATGCATAGGCAACATAAAACCAGTCACACAGACACTGGTTATGTTTTACCATGAAATTCATGTTGGTGGATACCTTTTAATGAAAGAGAAATCATAGACATCCATATTTTTATGCACATCACTTGGATCAAGTACTATCAAAAATTTAAAATAAATTTGAGATGGCTCGTATGAACACAAATTAAATAGTCTAGATTGTATTAATATGCAAATCCAAACTAGAGGCTCATGGAGTGGAACCTAGTTACCCTCACACATTATATCATTTTAGTTAGGGTCAGCAACTTCTAAGCCGATCTAGCCCAACCTAGGTCCACTCTGCCTACCTGACTTATTTGATTTATGGATTAGATATGGTCAAACAGTACCCTAATTGAGTTCAGATCAAGACCGTGCAATGTAGGTTGAGGAGGATTTATATTTTATTATTTTTAATATTTATTTATTTATTTATCGAGTTAAGCAGTAGATTTGTGGCAATGAATATAAGCTATTAGATCAATGGTGATGTTATCTTATTTTAAAACTTGAATTGGCATATGATATCTGTTTAAATATCTCTAATTTATATTATTATTTTATTTACTTTGTTGTGTCACATGATGCAATCCAAAAACTATTAAAAAGGTAAATGGCCCTGGGCCAAGTAAAACAAGCCAGCTAGTTGACTGTGGGTCAGGTTTGGGTCAGGCCCTATAACTCTTGACATATGGTCTCAACCTAACCGGACCTCTAAATTACCTTTCCTAGTTTTAACTTTAGGATAAATTGGATTAGCTCTGTGCCCCAATGGCACAAGCAACATCTCAAGGCTCAAACTAAATTGATCCCACAAAACACAACACATCCTCTGTAAATTAGCCCATGACCAAACCCAACCCACTTCCAAACCGGCAAAAGGGTCAACTTTGCTTGGTCTTCTTGATGAGCATATAGCCCAGCCTGGCCCGGGCCGGCCCGTTGAGCCCGCCGCCCAGTTGACGTCTCCCCCACCAGCTCCCTCCTCTCCCACCGCCCCTCTCGCACCACCTCGTCCTGTTCACCTTCTCGTCTTCTCTCCTCCGCCTGCGGCGGCGCTTCCTCTTCCCTCCGCCCCAATGGATCTCATTGGGAAACCTCTAAATCCCAACAAACGCATCAAAGAAGAGTAGAAAATCTCCCCTTTTTTACGTTTCTTCTGGTTTTTTTCCTTCAATTTTCCCAATTTTTCATGGTGTATCCTTCTTGCCAGATTCGTTAGCAACCTCACGGGAACGTCGATGTTGGAGATTGCTGCCCTAACCTCGATCGTACCCGTAATTCTTTTGGACCTAATTTTAGTAGCTCTTTGATGGTCAAGATTTGATCTTTTTGACCTGTTGATGCCTCAATGATGCGATTTTTCTCAGGCGTTGGTTGTCATCCGGCAATGGAGCAGCTTCGCACGAGTAAACGGTAACTTCTTATTCTTCTTTGTTTCTTGGGTGAATTTCGGAATCTAGAAAAACCAAATTATTTTCCCGGAATAAATGCATTCTTTCGGAGAGTGTTCAGAGAATTTGACGGTATGCTTTCATCAACAATCCTTTTTTTTGTGTGTGTGTGTTGGGGTGGGGGGGGGGGGGGGGGGGGGGTGGGCTGGGGTTCTGTGTTTTTTTCTTTTGTTTTGGTTGGAGGGTGGGGAGTTGTGGTGGTTGGGTTGAGTTGTAAGTAGCTAAGTGAGTCTGAGAAATGTAGAACATTTTATAACCAATTCTCAAACTAATATCATCGTTCTAGGAATTGCTAATTATTGCTCACTGCATTGGCAACTGATTGCTCTATGAATGTCAATCTCAATATGTGAGCTTCCAAAGCTTTCACCTAAGCAAAGAAAAGAGGCACTTTGGCTAAGGTTGTAGTGTTTTTATTTATAGCAACTGCATTGTTGGGGTGCCACGTCATCAGAACATCATTACACTAGGATCTGTCGCAAACACTAACGCCTATTTTTTTTTTTTGTTTTAGGTCATCTTAATGCTAAGGAAGCTGTGGCAAAGAAAAATTACAATGCAACTTCTTGTACTAAAGATTGGAGGAGTCACACGGTTGCACTGGCTATGGACTATATATGTGTTGTTGTGCCAATTCTTTTAGTTTTCACTGTGAGTATGTTCTACAATATTTAGTATATGTAATTGGCTTTCTTCCATATTGTTTCACTTATATTTGAATTCTCTCAGTGTGTGTTTTGATGCATCACAGATTCATGATGATTCATGATTTTACTTGTTTTTCAAATTTCAAGTTATGGTTTTATGATATTCAGGTGGTCGGACATGCAATGAAATTTCATGCAAACCTTAAAATCATGAAATTAAGTATTTCTATTTGAATGGGGAATTGCAAATTCATGTTTTTATTTCATTGTCATCTTACATTTTTCCATATTTGAAACTTCTCTTTTTAACAACCAAAGACCTCCTTAAAATAAACCCAAGTTCTAAAGTTGAATTTTTGAAATTCAGGAAAAAGATAAATTATGAGTTTCAAATTAAAAACTTCCAAACAGAATCCATGTTAAGATGATATTCAAAGCTTCATATTTGCCTGTATCCTATGAAAGGTACATCATTGTAGGTTAATGTACGTCTAAAGTTTTATCTCTCTGCATTGTAGTTTGTTGTTTTTGAAAGACTTGCACAACTGCATGTGATATTGATTTGTTTCTGACAGGTTCTTGCTGAATGGGCTTATACATGTGCAAGCCTTGTGTTCCTTTTGCTGCTTTTCTGCATTTTAGCTAGAAGGTAGACATTTATATGGCGATAATTCTGCATTCCTTTTTAGAATTATTCATCTCTCACTTTGTGGCCATGGATTATATGGCAAAATTAGAACCTGCAAGATGTTATTTCTAACTTGTGGGACCAAGATGCACTGATTCAAAGTTTACTAGATAATGTTCAGGCACAGATCTCATTTTCATTTTAGTGATGGGTCACAACATTGCTCTTCATTCAGAACATATATTTCATCATACCGAGTATCAGTGGTATGCAAAATCAATTACTGTATTTGTAAACTTAGTTTTTGGTTTCAACTAAACTACCTTTATCTGTTGGTAATCAAAAATGACAGTTTGATGTATAGATGCTGGTGACATGCTTGTGCATATTGGCTGTGGACTTCCAAATCTTTCCTAGACGCTATGCTAAGACTGAAACATATGGTACTGGTTTGGTAAGTTTTTTTGTGGACAAGTTTCAGTTCACATGTTTTTTGGTTTTTAATTGTACTTTTGAGATGGCATTTTATTTTCCCATTGTCTCAGACTTGTTTCATTTGTTTAAACATCATTACTGATGGAAATCTAATCTGAACTGTTTTGGCTGAAACATAGCAAAATAATTGAAATTACAAAAAATAAGCACCTTACCGGGCAGTGGTTCAAGATATTCTCTTTCAAATGGTTAGGACCCTAGCTGATATAACAGAGGCCAATGCTGAGATATTACAGATAGCTTTTGATATACTCTCGTATTTGCCTCCTAAATCACTACAGAAAACTTATTAAAGAGAGGAGATGTGACCCAGAGATAATAACATGCTATATAATCTATATTTTTCCTGGCCTTCATTACTATTGTTTTCCCTTTTCCGGTATCTTTTTTTCATCTGTGTAAACTTTAGAATTCTATTGATATTGAAAATAATAGGCTTCTTATACATTCATCGATCTGCAGTTGGTTTCTTCATTCTTACTTAGCTGTAAGATGGAAACCATGAATAGAGCTAAATCCAGTTGCCATTATTATACTAGCTTCTCCTAATAATCTTCATGGGTGCGAAAATCCTCATATCTTGGATTAGCCTTGAATTTCTGCAGAATGAACTTACTTTTAAATTGGATGATATTTATCTGAGCCATATCATTTTTGTTTAGTTTTCTTCCTACCATGTGCCTTGTGTCACTTAACCCTTCCAAGAAACAGATGCTGCAGTTGCAAAAATTTCTGAAAAGTTTGTAGTTAGAAGGGAGTTGCAGATGCATAATACAATTTAAAGTTCACTGATCATTTTTGACTACTTTCGATTGAATTACTTATGGTAAAAACTACCATCTACAACATTCAGAAAACATTATAATTGGTACAAGTTGAAGATGATAATGCATATAAATATAGGACCATATACAACATTGCTTGACACAATTTTGTCTGAAGAGTATTTCTAAACTACTTAGCTATTCGTCTAGGCCAATATCTACTTTCAGTGATATATACACTCTGTTTGATGTGAGAGGAGAATCACCTCAATTCCTAGATTGCCATTTCATTAACTTGAGCTATTTGAATTATGCCTAATCTTTTAAATCAAAAACCATTTATTTTGCTTATTGTGTGTAGAATTAGTAGATGTTTAAGATTGGCATATCTTGTTTGTTTTAACCATTTAAGTACTCAATGTTATCCCTTATCTGCAATCATTTGATATCTGCTCCATGGGTCCAACAGATGGATGTTGGAGTGGGATTATTTGTTGTGACAAATTCATTAGTATCAAAACAAGCACGGAATGCCATGTCAATGTGAGTCCTTGAGTTCATTCATCACTTATTGCCAAGATTCTCTTTAATGGGAAAATGTTTATATTCAATTTTTCATTTAATCTAATTGGACGCCCTATTTTACTACGATGTGCATGCTTATCTAAGCCAACTTATATCAAATTCACATGCATATTATGTATTTGTGTGTGAGAGAGAGCAATTCTAGCATTCTTCTGAAAGCACTTGGACCTAAATGCTTCTTGATGAAAATCTATGATATACCTCTCAAAATGAAATTCCACACTGTTGAACACAATCAACAATGAGTAAAGTGCTTTGGGAAGGGCCCAAATGCTCTCAAAAGCATTAGCTTTACTCTCTCTCTATCTCTTATCCTCATCCTGCCTGTGCACGTGCCAACACAAACACATACAGACATTCAGACTAATCAGGTTCATTGAGCCCTCAATACACTTGGTGCAAAATCACCTATGGATGTTTTAAAATGATAATCCAAGAAAAATAATTATCTAGAGCATCTAAATTTCCCAAAAAAAACAAAAGCATATATTTTGAATCTCATTTAACTAAGTGTCAAGCAGATGCAAAAATGGAGAGGATAAATAGTGTGAATATGTTAAAATGCATGACAGGCATGTGAATTTTAAATCCAATCCATTGATTATGTTACACACATCTTAGAATACATATGGACTAAAACTGACATATTCAGGTATTTTTAAATCATAAATCATATGAAAACATTCTCCTCTATTAAGACCATCAAAACCAACCTTTAAGTAACTTGATGCATAGGTAAACCGTTTCCGAAAATATATGATTCTTGCGGTTTGTTGGGTTTTCAGATATTCTAGATCATTATCAACAGCATGGATCTTCATTTTTTAAAATTCCTACAATTGAATTGAAACCTGGATATGCTCTAATGCTCTCTCTCTCTCTCTCTCTCTGTCTCTGTCTCTGTGTGTGCGCGTGCACGTGCCAACACAAACACATACAGACATGCAGACTAATCAGGTTATGGAGAGGATAAATAGTGTGAATATGTTAAAATGCATGACAGGCATGTGAATTTTAAATCCAATCCATTGATTATGTTACACACATCTTAAAATACATATGGACTAAAACTGACATATTCAAGTATTTTTAAATCATAAATCATATGAAAACATTCTCCTCTATTAAGACCATCAAAACCAACCTTTAAGTAACTTGATGCATAGGTAAACCATTTCCGAAAATATATGATTCTTGCGGTTTGCTGGGTTTTCAGATATTCTAGATCATTATCAACAGCATGGATCTTCATTTTTTAAACTTCCTACAATTGAATTGAAACCTGGATATGCTCTAATGCTCTCTCTCTCTCTCTCTGTTGTGTGTGCGCGTGCGCGCACCTGTGTGTGCACGTGCACGTGCCAACACAAACACATACAGACATGCAGACTAATCAGGTTATGGAGAGGATAAATAGTGTGAATATGTTAAAATGCATGACAGGCATGCGAATTTTAAATCCAATCCATTGATTATGTTACACACATCTTAGAATACATATGGACTAAAACTGACATATTCAAGTATTTTTAAATCATAAATCATATGAAAACATTCTCCTCTATTAAGACCATCAAAACCAACCTTTAAGTAACTTGATGCATAGGTAAACCGTTTCCGAAAATATATGATTCTTGCGGTTTGCTGGGTTTTCAGATATTCTAGATCATTATCAACAGCATGGATCTTCATTTTTTTAAATTCCTACAATTGAATTGAAACCTGGATATGCTCTAATGCTCTCTCTCTCTCTCTCTCTCTCTCTCTGTGTGTGTGTGTGTGCGCGCGTGCGCGCACCGCGCATGTGTGTGCGCATGTGTCTGTATCTGTGTGCATGTGTGTGGAGGGGTAGGGGTAAATGTTTGGTAAAAATCAGGAATGGTAGTTCAGAGTTTAATGTACTATAGGTAGCTAAAAGATTGCTCCACAGAATTATATCATGGGGAAATATTGTAGATGCATAATTATCTGTAATGAACAGTAGAGGAAGTCTAGGTTAGAACAGGGGATTGGTAGATCTGTGGTAAAAAGCAAGACACTCGTAGCGCTTCTTCTCTCTCATATATAAGAATGTATTTATCATCACTTAAATCAAAGTTAAAGAGGCCAGAACAATAATATTTGCTGCATATTCATAATTGATCATATTTTGGACCAAAGTTAATCACACATCTTAGTCAATCATCTTATCATGACATCACATTTGAATGAAAGCATTCTGTAAGCTATAGTCACTAAATCGTGGATTCCCAATAAAGTAAGGACCAATAAAGATGTCTATTTCATGAACTTTAATGAGTGAGTTTCAGATTGGACAACATAATTGCTTATATAAATGGACTTTTTGATGCTAAAATTAGTTCTTAAATTGGCATTTCTCTGATAAGTTCATTGTCCTGCATCATTATGCCATGATTCTAAGTTTCATCCTTTCCTCGCTAGGAACTGGAAGGCAGCATTTCGATCTATAAGTCCACTAGTATTACTAGGATTTGGTCGGCTTATTTTCACAACAGGTGTAGATTATCAGGTATATTTCTTTATCTTTGCTTGATGTTATTGGAACCATGTGCACTTTCACTTTAAATTGTTATGTTCTTTGATTAAATGCCTTTTAATTCCCTGTGAAGTTCTAAAATAAGAACATTGAAGGTGGATGTCCAAAGTTGCAAATAGATTTTTTAAGTCATTTGGTAATATCTAATTAGGATATGTAGCAATATTTGTATTCTAGAAATCTTGCACCTTGATATTTGACAAAATTTGGCTGGTACCAGTGTTTCTTACATCTACAAGCTTTCTTCCACTTGTTCATACTTGTGGTTCAAGCAAAAATACTCAAGAAATTGTAGCAATAGTTTTACAAAATGACTGGTGCAATGGCTCCTTGATCACTATTAACAATATTATGCTTTCTCTGATTCTCAATTATAGAATCTTAAGCTCATTCTTCACTGCATCCTGATATACCTACGAGGTTTTGTATTATGGCCTGATGTTACCAATTCAAACTTACACTGTCAAAGTAGTCATTCTATCCAAAATATTTTTTCCCAGTGTATGATTCATGGAGGTATTTGAAACTCGGGAGATCTCAGATCTTTCAAACCAACTTGTGTTATATGTTAAGTTTCTATTTACCTACCAGGTTTGTTGAACCATGAAGAATATGTGAATTCTGGATAACACAAAAAACAAATAGAAAAAACCTAGTTTATTGGACTAGCCAACACTCATGAGAGAATCACTGAGTTCTTCATCTATAACAGTACAGTCCTGCAAAAACAGAACCCTATTTTCTACTGTAAGAGCCAGTGTCAAATTGGGACTACAGCTGTGTGCCTGTGTCATTAGCAGCTCAACAAGTGCAGTCCCAGCCCATATGAGAGCACTAGTTCACCCAGAAAGCATGAAATGGGAAACAAGCAGATCAGGGGAAAGAAGAAATCATTTTATGAACCCTGAAGAAAGTACGGATAGGTCAAAACCTGATCTAACAAGGGAAAACACATTAAAGCATGGCCCCTGGAGTGTTCTACTTTAGACTTCATGTAACATCTATTTAATTAATTAATGTTCTTTGATACAGTTCCTATATCTTCAGATGTCCATTGTAGCACATTAAGCTGCTAAAAGGTGAGAAAATAAAAGACTAGCTGTTAGTAAGATGCAATGTTGTCAAATGCATAGCCTGCTGCATCACAAATATAGAAAAGGATGATCTCCAAGAGGAGAAAATTGAAAACGAAAGCAGTAGCTTGGCTATCTTTGGTGAATGGCTGCTGCCATTATTGCTCCTTTGGCAACTGTGCTCATCATAGAGACTTGCTCATAATTGTCATAACATACGTATCAACATATATAACCCTCCTTGCAACTAGTAGTATATACTAACAAGACAATCTTTGTGCAAGGGGCAAGTCAGTTGCAATGTCGTTCGATAGATTTCTAATACATTGCTTTTGTGTCTTGAACAATTCAAGCCATTTAGTAACAGCTTTACTTGTCCTGTGATTAACAGTGAAATGTAATAAAAAAAAGGTGGATCTCTTGGCTCTGTGCTTTTCCACATGAACAAGTACTGCTGTAAGTTTGAATAGCTGGAATTTCACATCATCAAAACATTTTTCGCCAAGACACCCAGACAAATTCTTCTTAATTCAAATCTTTTGACCAGCTTAGTTGCTTAAGAATGATAGTTGTTGTGAATAAGCATCTTAATACACAGCATTTTGAAGGGAGATTTGGAAACTAGAGTTCTTAACAATATAATAGATACAGTCAAACTAAACATGCCTATTAATTGTCTGAAGACAACTAATCACATCGCTTGGGGGAATTATTTGTGTTTCTTTCATCTCCTTAACCATTAGCCAACATGTTTCTAGAGCCTATTTGCTCTTGGACTTCAACCAAACTTTAAAATAATTTGTCACAGTTATAGGGTATTGATAGGATATTCATTTATTACTTGGTGCATTATTGGTGCTTAGTGGTATTGTGCTTCTAGCAAATACTGCTATTCCTTGGGCACACTGACATGGGAATTACAATGGGCTGTTATTTGAAATGTTTTAGATAAATTAACATTGTACATACAAAGCCATTGAACTTGTATTTTTTTGAGACAAAGTTCTTTCTATGTCCCTTTGTCTGCTTCTCGAAAAGAAGTTGAATTCATGAATCAGCTGGGGCCTCATGAGTCATAATTAACCTATATCATTGTTATTGCTGATGTTGTTGCTGCTGCTTCTGTTCTTATTGTCATTATTAATGCACCGGGAAAATGGAATTTAGTAAATGCAGCATGTGTCGTTTTGGTGCTCCAAAGTATCAATAAGATTATTGTTCTAAACGAGTTTCTACACTAATGTTTTCAATTCTGTCCTCTGAAAGTTCTATTATCACTACCAGAGTACATAAAATTCTCATGCTTTTTGTTTTTTTTTAAAAAAAGGATATAGGTTCTAGTTGTTTTTGTTTCATTTATACTTGCTTTATGCTGTTTTCCTATCAACTGACCTCCCTTTTCTATTATTTTGTAGGTTCATGTAGGGGAATATGGTGTTCACTGGAATTTCTTTTTCACGCTTGCAGCTGTAACTGTCCTGACATCCATAATTAACATCCATCCCAAATATTGTGGAATATTTGGTTTGTTGATTCTAGTAGGTATTTACACTAACTGGCTGCTTTTAACAGTTTGGTTGTTCCAAAATCTGGAATGCGCTTTATCACATTGGATGATTAATCATATTTACACCTCCTTTTTCAGCATATCAGATATGCTTGAGGCATGGTTTAAGTGCATATTTGATTTCAAATGAAAGGACAGCGGATATCATCAGCCAAAATAAAGAAGGACTTTTCAGTGTATTTGGTAAAGAGCAGTTGGAAAATCCTTTTTCTTGTTCTGTCTCTATCTAGCTCTTTCCTTTAGTTGAGTTTTTCAAGTGCTAGACACGGCGACTGAATGAGCTGTGTAACAAATCACGTTTACAACTAAACTTAATGCTTGATCGGGTTTTCAATGGCCTAACTATGAGAGTAATCTTTTAATATTAGATCTTGTCTATGATTGTTGTCGTTAGTATCTGAAAACTGTAATTGCAGATGTTAGACTAATAACTAGCTAACAACTAATAAGGTTTGTTGGCTGATAGCTCTATGTAACATGTCTACTACATGTTGATTGGATGATTGTTGTAAACTTGTGAAACATTACACTTATTTATGCTGTTGGTGATGAATTGTGCATGTACATGAATAGAAGACCTAAACTGTAGGTTTTTTTTGTGTGTGTGTGTGCATGTATATATAATCTATTTTGGTTTAAAACTATAGTAAAGCTTGCATTGGCAGAGAATTGAGCATTGGATAGAAAAATGACAGAATGATTTGTAAAATTGGACCAGGATAGATGGAATAAGGTTATTTTTCAGGATTCGGTTACCGTTATAAATAATCATATTATTTAATCTGCCTGGCACTGGTGGATCCTCTCAACAGTTGATCTGTTGCTTCCTCAAGGCCATGACAGTTTGGGTACTTCACTTCTATAGGTTAAGAAAAAGCAATGGGGATAGAGTAGAATAGGAACTTTTATCTTGTTGTTTAAGATAAACCGGCAAGTTGAGCCTAAATTTGGGCAAAATTTATGATGATTGTTATCTGAAATACATGATGTGTGATCCCGGGTGTACATGATTCTGTACAATTTGGTATTTTATGAAAGAGTGGATTAAACTATCTGGGGTGCTATGTGATACATGTGCTTCACAGTTAACTATATGACATAAATTGAAGCTCACATTTTATGTGGTTGACATCAACATCTTGCTTCACATTGCTCTCTCTCTCTCTCTCTCTCTCTCTCTCTCTCTCACTCTCACTTCAAGGTGAACAAACTCCTTTTGTTGCAAGAAATGTAGGTGGATGAACTTTGCAAATTCAGTTATAAACTGTGGCCTTCACTTAGACTTTTGAATTTGCTTCTCCTGTAACTCCGATAAATATTAATTCTAAAACTTTTTCATAGATGTGATGTATAATATTAAACATCTAAAGCAAACAGCAAGTATCACATTATGACATTTAACATCCCATCTTGATCTTTTCAGAAATGTGTCAAACCTTTTAAATTCATTCAATGCAGATGCCCTCATGATAAGCTGCACTTTGCCATCCTGCTCGGCTAGACTTGAGAAATAGTTGTCTTAGATGAAAGGCTTTGAATGATATTAGGTTTAGAAATCTATATAAGTCATCTTATTTACCCAAAATGGCCATTTCCTTCACCAAGATATGGTTGTCAACTATTTATTTTTGTAATGGTGCGATTATTTTGATATTAGATTGTCAGATATCTCTTTAAAGTGGGCTTGTAATATTCAGAATCTCCAAATGTTGAAATATAAAACAAATCAGACAAATATTTTCAATTTTATGCATAAGAGTCATTCATATTTGTCTTTTCTGCAGGATATTGGGGTTTGTACTTAATCGGTGTTCATCTGGGGTATGAAATATTCGATGGAAATCATTCATCCTCCGCCGCTGGAAATACTCAACGGGCAAGAGTTAGAGTTTGGACTCTTTCTGCTTTGTTTTGGTAAATATTGCCAGAATTATCTATCGCACCTTTTCCTTGCTTAGTTTCTGAATGGTTTGAATTAATCAACATATTTTTTTATGCATATTGAATAGGTTCTTGACTATCATTCTGGACAATTATGTGGAAAGAGTTTCTCGTCGGACGGTGAGGAAGTTAGCTACTGAAACTGCAGACATGGTCCTTTATATTAATTATAATAAAAAAGAACTAATAAGCACTTCTCTGAACAAACATTCTAAATTATCAGAGGAGATCTGAACAACTTTATTCCGGACTTTATGTCAACTCTAATTTGTCCTTTCACATAAATGTGCTCATTATTCATTCTCTCATATGCTGGAACTTGGTTTGCATGTATGCTTC
This sequence comes from Elaeis guineensis, assembly GCF_000442705.2. Taxonomy (NCBI): domain Eukaryota; kingdom Viridiplantae; phylum Streptophyta; class Magnoliopsida; order Arecales; family Arecaceae; genus Elaeis; species Elaeis guineensis. Next base: position 82,664,646 of record NC_025999.2, read on the forward strand.
ACTTTAAAGTGACTTAAAATAAATTTATCTCTGCAGTGTAACCTGGCATATGTCATGATTGTATTTGCCCAGACCTTCCAGGTATTAATTTCAATTTTTCCATATTTGGGATAATAACTTTGCTGATCCTTTTGGGCATAATTTTATGCATTACCTTTTTTAGTATACTTATGTCTTATACTTTTGTGAAACCATCAGACTAGTCAGTTTTATGATATAAATATGGCAAATATCAGGTTTAGTCAGTTGTGCAATTATTGTGTTTGGTGACAGAAATGGATGCCATTAACTTGATATACATGTGAGTATGATGCATTTGGTCATGTAATCTAAAATATTGTCCAGACTAAAAACTTATGTGCCACACAAACTGTTATCTGAATGTGCTTCAGCATGAATTTTCTGGACAGAAAATATAATTTCTATTTTATTAGTTTATGTTATGCTTCTCGAACCTTGCGACAGGCTTTTCCTTTCATTTTTTGTTTCAAATTTCAACATCATAATAAGTGAGTGCAAATATTGTCTGATAAATATGCTATAGATACTGTGGGAATGGTCAGAAGAAACTCAAGAGATGAATATTCAATGTATCACTTATGCTGTATTCTTTACATTCGTACATTTAAATAGTAAGAGAGGATGATTGCTCTGTTGATCCAGGAGATTGCTTTAGTCCTGTCAATGCATGCAGACTTTACCAAGAACTAGGCTGGGCAGTATCCTCTTATAATTCTGTGATTGGGCTGTCAATCACTTGCACACAATGTGCATAGTTTGATGGAGAAGGGTAAATCGGTAGTTAACAATGGGGTGAATCCATTATTAGTAAATACAAGCTCTAATAAAATGGGCCCACATGAGGAAAAGGCTCTTGGATTTTATTATGCGGTAAGTCATTCCTAGCGCATTTTGTATCACACAAGCGATCAAGTTTAGCTGCAAAGTTTTTTTATTATTCCATGATCTGATAGTCTCGAGTAAATGAATTGCTCTTAATGCAGAGGTTAAGCAAAATCCCATTTTCCAATTTGCAATTTTCTTCCTATTCTCGTCAGTCTTGTGGGCAAGTGCTAATGCCCAGCTAAGTTGATTTGCAATCCAGAACCGTCTTCTTTTCCCTCTTATAATGAGATAGCCAATTAAACTCCTGATGGATCAGGATAATCTAGACTCTGTTGTATGCATCTTTAGGGGTAACACTTACTGAAGCTTCTAGGTCCCTGAATAAGGGCTTGAAAAAAATGTGGTGCAACTTTCACTTCTGACTTGATGAAGTGATGTTCTTTCTTGATGAAAACTATAAATTGGGGTTATGTAACTAAAGGTGGGGAGGGGAAAATGGAGATATTAGAATGATGTGGTACTTGTTGCAAAGTATAACAAGTCACAAATAGCGGACACCCACCATCACACATAAAAAAATAAAATAAAAAATAAAAAATCCAAAAAATAGAATTAGTACCACTATTGCTGATTTTCCATCTGCAATATGACTTGGATGTCCTTTAAGAGAGCTCCAAAGTTGACTTCACGACTTCAAAAGTCAACTGAGATTAAATTTCCTAAGCAAGTCAAGCTGTTGGATGCACGTCCAAGCTCATTGACGAATCTGACTTGGGTCTCCTTCCAGCTTCAGCCCAGTCCACATTGCTGTGTGGGATACTTACATAAAGGATGCATCTTTTAGTGTTCCTTGGGTATAAATAACTAAACCACACACTATATCTAGTTGTGTGATGAGACAATCCCACTGGTCATCACAATCTACATCATCAAAAATGACATAAAACAAATTTCACATGTATCGATGACTTGTATGTGTACATCCAATAGTCACAAAATCAACATCTCGATAACAAGGCAAATAATTTGTTTTACCTATGGCCACAAAGAATGAGACTGCTTTTTGTAGACTGACTTATGTTAAATCTCTCTCATGGAAATGTGGGCCTGTGTGGTGGGCAAGAGTCATAGATCAACACTTCTTGTTCTGTTGGACTCTGGGCTTCTGGCAAGGAGGAAGTGTAAATTAAGAGGAAAAAAAAAAAGAAAGAAAAAGGAAAGATTTTCTTTTTTGCCTTCTCAGATGGTACTTGTAGTACAGTATTCTTTGAATACTGTATCTGCCTCAATGGTGTTCTGAAAATGTCATTAATAATATTATTGTTTATGCTGGTCTTGGGTTTTTGGAATGTAGCAGAGATGAGTGCTGCTTTTGTTAGACATTATCATCATACTAAATTTGTTTAACCACTTTTGTCTAAAAGAAAACCATTTTTCTGATAAAATAAAGAATATGTTTTCCTTCTAAAAAAGCAGTCCAATGCATGACGCTCCCGCCTTTGCAGGGTCTGGGTAGGGTCAGATAAATGCAGCCTTACCATATGAGATGCTGTTTCTGTATTTCAAACTGTATTTTTTCCCTCTCACATGGCATGATATATAAATGAAACAATGGTAAACCTCTCCTAGAAAGAATTTTGCTAGGCTGGCATGCTCATTTTCTTTCCACCACAACATTGTTTATTTGTTCATACTGAATGAAATACATGGCTAGCCGATCTTTCAATTTCGAGTACATTGTGCAGGTTTTATCAATTCTCATGCTTTCGGATTTCACTTATGTGCAAAAGCCTTTAGTACTTGAAGAGGCATTCAATCAGAATATGCTGGGAACCTTTCTTCTGGTGAGATGGACACTATTGGTTTCTTTTAACCTGATTTAGGGGATTGTCGTTAAATATCAGAGAAAATCTTCAGACTGACACTTTGTGTTGTATTTCTTGATGCAGGCAAATGTGCTCACTGGCATGGTAAATTTATCTGTGGATACCCTTTCTGCATCTTCTTTTGGAGCAATTGGTATTTTGCTGGGATATTCTAGTATTTTAACTGCTGTTGTTGGTCTCGCTTGGTTTTACGGCATCAAACTAAAATTTTGGTAAATTGATACACGGTGCTCTATAGTAGCATATACATTAGAACGTTTTATTGAATCCAATATCCATCAATCAATTTGCAGCCTCAGCTCAGCTGAGTAGCTGAATTTACTTTCTTTTTCCCGATATCTACCAACAATTCTCTTTTAAAATTAATTGTTGATTCGGGTAGTAATACCCCATGAAATAGATGTATATCTTCCAGGTGCAGCTCACTCTCCCCCATGAAAGTCGACCGATAAACCATTGCTATGTGTCACTGATAAAACATGGTTACAGCATGTATCTTAGGACTTTGAGCACCCCTGCAAGATTACAACTGTGCATCACTCCAGTTTTGTAGTTAAAAGCCAACTGATTTCCGAATTTAAAGGATCTAATTCCTTTAAAAAAAAAAATGAAATTGTGAAATGAGATTCTTCCACTGATCTGAGGAATTGATTCCCAACCACCACCTCTCATTTCTGTAATAGTTAAAACATTTTGTTCACCTGAAGCATCAAAATGCTTAGCTAGTTATCTCTTAGTCCCAATTGTGAATCATGAGTAGTACCTTTGTTGTATGTCTAAACTACCAGGCTATTCATTTATTGAGTCTTGAAAGAAGGAAAAGTAACAAACAATGCATGGTTTCTCCCCTGTTTTTGATGCCCTTGTCACTTGTGCGAGTGGAATTAAGTAAAGGTAGCATTCAAATATAATTCATGGGGAAAAACATACATTAATCACAACAGCATGAATAGAACTGAGGAAACCGATCTCGTTTTAATGTAAACAGAATGGAGTTTGGCATCTGGTGAAGGCCATACGTGGTTATTAGAGACATGAAATATGATCCCGATGAACGGAATGTTTGCATATCATGCCTGCAATCTGCTACTGGTTTATTGTGGCAAGATACCTGTGCTTGCATCCTCCTAATGCAAGCAATCAAGAGCAAGGACGTAATGCAAGTATGTTGCTGCATTCCATGTAAAACTATAAATCCTATAAGAGATTGTATGCATTTGTCACCAACAGCATGTCTCATAGTTCCTCAAAAGTCAGCATAGTACAGCAGACTGGATGGCGAGTTCTGTTGCCAACCACTTCGGAGGCAGTAATTGATCGGATTTGATATTTTACATTTGATTTTTCGAACATTCTTCTTTCTGATCTTTTAGATTATATTCATGTTCATATGAACACTCCGTTTTATTAGGAAAAAAAAGGTTAGTGTAGCTCATAAGCTTCATCCAAAACAGAGTTACGAAACATTATGGACCATAAATCAAATAAAATAATTAAGCTATCCGAGAACTTCTTACCACCCAAATGATTTTATGCATCATAACGACATGATCAAGTATTGCCGAGGTTCATTAGTTGATCATTTTCGTGACTTAATTTTGTATTCATGATATATCTTCTTATTTTTTTTAAACAAAAAGCCTTGTGTTTGTTGTTGGTTTTATTCCTGGTCATTTATGAGCCAAAGAATTGTGATACATCATTTCTACAGCAACATGGAAAGCCCCTTAAAGATGCAAATAGCTCTCGAGCATTGTAGAACTATCTCAAAATACATGGACCTTCGTGAGCATTCCAACGCTGTTGATGGCTGTAAATTATTGCACCCATAAAAAATTCAATAATGCGCTACAAGTCACGCAATTTGACGATCAAATGAGCTTAACATAAACCAAATTAATTTAGAAAGACAGCGAAATCCACATAAGTCACAAATTGTGGGCGATAGGCATCCACATGGATAACCGGTATATATTTGCCAAAAATTTAATGCTTATTTATTCTTGAAGATATCAAATCTAGTCCAATACGTAACCGGATGCATCGAAAGAAAGTGAAGGTAGCTCAAAAATGTCCATCCATGAGACAGTTGGAAAGAAATGTTTTAATGCTTGGGAGAAGAAAATGTTGTAGCCACTCTGTAGTTTCTTCACAATTGTCTTTGAGCATTAATAAAATGCTGGAAGGGGTTTTCTGACAGGAGACAACATATTAAACTCCATGAGAACTGTGAGAGCGTCAGAGGCCAACGGTGGCAGGCAGTTCTTCTAACAAATAATGGTGGGCCGCAGAGGATTTCGACTTGCCTGAAAAAAGAGTCGAGAGTTTGTCCCATGCGGGACTTGATTGAAATCATATTTATTGTTTTTTCGGTACATGAATTATATTCATTTATTTATTGACACGTGTATGCAGTACCAAGCATTATGTCTTGGGGGCTTCAATTGGCAATATTTTTCTTCTTTATCTGTAGCCAATCTTTTGGATCCAAATGTAAAGTTCGGGCCGACATCTGCAAGGTTAACGTGGATCTGTAAACATTAAGTGACTATGATTTAGAGGATGAGAATATAGTTATGTGGTAATGGAGCAGTTGATCCGTAGTAATTGTGTGCTTCAATGCGAGTAGTTAGATGTTTGATCTTTGGGAAGTGCTCATATTATAGCTCCTTTTGTCAAAATAAACAAGAGGACCATGCATGGTTAAAAGTTGACTCCCTCTCATTTTTTTATTCTCTTCCTCTCTTGTTTTTGGCAATAACAAGGGGAGCATTGGTAACCATTTAAAATATTGATACAAGAATTAAGTATGTTGATCATTTTAAAATGCACCCAACTTACAGACATAAAACCTTCTCTTTTTGGATGATGGCTGCAACTCAAGTGGCTATTTCTCACAAAAGCTATACAAGGAGAGCGGATTCCTAACTTGAAGGATTGTTCTTCCACCATAGCTTCATTGATGAATCGATTTGGTTTTCGTGAGAGTTTCATTTACATAATTTTATGCCACATATTTTCCTGACCTTCAAAGCCCTCTTTTCTTAGCAAATGCTTGATTCATATATTGCTAATCCTAGCACAGAGTTATTTACCTTTTTTTTTTTTCTTTTTCGTTTTTGCTGTTTTGTTAAATCTATCCTCAGAAATTTGCTGATGTGACAGATTTTATTCTCCAATATCTCAAGCTATTTAGATCCGCTTTTCAACCTATTTAGATCGTTACCCGGCACCTCCACTATTAAGTCAAAAAATATTTCAAACCTTTTAATTAGCATCGATGGTGCCATGCTTGTCTTATATATGATCCACTTGTCTCCTCTTTCTTTAAGAAGCCCCTTGGTTTTGCTACCTGTTGGTGTCGAGCTTCCTGGGCCTCCATCCACACGGAAGCACTGTCGTTTTTACACCTTCGAGTGATTGACATGTACCACGGCTAGTTTCTCTCTTGCTTGAAGGGGAGGTGGGAGAGAGAGAGAGCCACAAACTTCTTCTAGCATCCATGGGCACTTCTCCTCGGATGATTCATAGTAATTCATACTTCTTATCACTTGTCTTCTATGTGCATAGCACTAGTCTATTAACATGAGCTTGATTTTTTTTTATTAAAAAAAAGAAAAGAAATTTAAAATAAATCAGTATTGCTTCCGTTACCTAAGCCCATCCACCTGGGGGAATTCTTGGGCCCACCTAAGTGGTGGCCCACAGCTTGTCTGCCCACTTGGATGACCCTAGCCAACCAAGGCCCCACCAGCCATCCACGGACTTTTCATGGAGAGGACACCTTCAACAAAATTTTTGACGGTAGCCACTAAAGTATCCATCACCTTAAAATATATATATATATAAAGGGGCGAAGTAGCTTGGTTGTGTCCATTGACTCAGAGACACGTGCCCCGTCGTTCCTCACAAGTTCGATCACCGATCCCCTCGAAGCCGTCCGGCTCCACGTAATCTTCGTTCTGTGGACGGGTGTGCATGCGGGTCGGTGTCATGGCCTCATATTATGACACCTTTTCTATTATGTTTATTTATTTTGGCGTGGCCCACCAACCGGGTAGGTTGGTGCCCCTTAGTTAAGGCTGGTGCACGTGGTAGGACATAGACCAAACAGGCAGCACTGTTTTGCACTGCCACGTAGCCGGGCGTGGGCCCCACGTGAGTCTCTCGTATAATTATATAAACTAAGAATTAAATTCTAATTTTTTTTAGATCGAAAATAAATTATACTTACACTGAATGGTATAAAAAATTTATGTTTATCTTTATGAGATTTTGTTTTTATCCAATGGATTAATCCATAACTTAATATAATATTAATCAAATTATTAACTTTAAATGGGATCCAAAAACTACGTACAAAAACTTTCAAAAATAACTCAAATAATCTTACATAACATAATGGCCACCCAAAGGCGTTAAGGGTACATATGTATCCTGTTTTTCATTCAAGGATAATTTTGATTTTTCTATAAGGTAAGTGTAGATTTTGTAAATTATTAGATGTAAGTGTAATAAATGTTAATGCCAGGAAGATTTTTATAATTTACTCTTAATTAAGATTTCATGTGGATTTAATACCAAACCTCCAACCAAAGGGTGCTCACAGGAGCCTAACCTACCTAACCCATTAGTGGATCTAATACAATAATCTGATAATTTTTTTCTGACCGAACTCGTAATGGTTGTAGTTTTCGATCTTCTTTTCTATTTAGCTATTAGTACTAATATAGTAAATGACATATAGCAGCTAAAGATGAACACACACAATTAGCAGGATGGTCCTCTCCCCCAGGTATTCTCAATCATCCTAATTTTGATGAAAGCGAGACAATACGACCAGCATGAGATGTTATTGTCCATAAGATAAGCTGGCATTTTTACGGATAAAATTTCTTCATGATTGCATGATGCACATATGAAGCCTCGTGCCATCAAGACTTGTGTAACAAGAAATTAAAACCTTCCAGCACATTAGTGTGAACTCATGCTTAGGTCAAATTTGCATCTCCAGCTTCTAGAACAATATCTTTTTGAGAAAAAGAAATATCCTTATTCTAAAATGTGCCACTGTTGGAGGAAGAAGAACTCATAAAATTACATGCGACATTCACATGAAAAATTTCTTAATGTTTGATTTTCTTCTGCGTTGTAGGAATCAGATAAGATTTAGCTGATGAAATATAAACTATTAGTTGTGCAACTAATGTGAGGAATGAAATAGGAGAAAATATAGAAAGCAGGTGAGCAGTAATGCATTGTTTGGAGAAATTATATCCGATACGATTTGTATTTTATGATCATGCATGCTGATAATCATAGTCTTCGTTCTTATAATACTGCACCGAGATAAGCGCTTGATGAATGGAGCTTATAAAAATGAACGACTATGATTAGCAGCATACACTACTGCATAGTGCACGCAGTATAGGATATAATTCTTATATTACTTGAGATTACATGCATGACATAGTTGGTGACGCAGCTCCAAAGTCACAGCTCTACCCTTTCCAACCAATATAATTTGCTATTCATGGGAGAGGAAAGACGGCAATATTAATTGGAGTGGTTCAAAGTAACATGTGGATTTTTTGAGAAGTCTAGATCTTAGTTGAGGAGAGTATGAAAGGGGGTTGCACACCATACCTTTCATGTATATGTGTTTCTCTAGGGGTCTGCGTTAGTATACCCCACTTTGAATGATATTTGACACCATACTTTTGTGATATTAAACCACCTATATAATATATAAATGAGTATTATCTAGATGCATATAAATATGGCTCATGCATTATGCATAGTGTTCTACTTTCATGGTATCCAAATAAAAAAAGGAATGATAGCTAGGCATCCAAACTAGCTCTAGTGGATCGGTCCAATTATAACTTAATTACTACGTTACCTTCTTATACTTAAACTATTCAAGATCCAAATGGGGACAAGAAAAAAAATCCTGTTGTCCACCATGTACGTGTCTTCGGATTTGGATTAGTCCACGAGATCCGGTCCATCAAATATTTTTTTGTCATCTCATGGCTCACACACCATGCATGAAGTCATGAATTTAGGAGAACAAGTCATTTGCTTTGACATTATTCTGCTTGTAAGAAATTTGTCAACATAATCCTGCGGCAGGAGTCAAAAAAACCTAGTGTTGACAGTCACAACGGTCATTGATCAAAAAAAAAAAAAGGACCGTTACAATGGTCATATCATTATGTCGCTGTAGCTATTGCTATATAGATTAATATTGTGATTCATTTACTCCATGTTACAAAATACATATTATAAGTATTTGGTCCCCACTTCAAAAAAAAAAAAAAAAAGTGCTTGGTCCCGCCGAGTTATTACTTATCGCTCCATTCTTCAGACTGAATAACATTGGCCTCATCAGTCTTAATGCATTGTATTTCTCTTAAGCTAAAACAAGAGCTATTGAATTTAATCATCGGACAATCCCAAAGAAAAAAAAATTGATGACAATAATACCAGTCAAAAATTACTCTTGCCAAACACTAAGAAAGATAGAATGCAATATTGAACTAGATAAAGAGAATTTCTTTGTACATCGCCCATGATATAGAAAATTCGACATGAAACGCACCGTCTCATCCAATTGAACCACGTAGTTATCACTTTCTAACGTATATTTAATGTCCGCAATTCTACTTTTTGATTTGAAATTTTGAATGATGAAAATGTTCTTTCCCTTCTGAAAAAATTGTGACATTCTGTGTCGATATTATGACATCCTACGTTGAAATTATAACTTTTTGTACCGGATAATATAATTTTTTCATAGGATGTAATAATTTTGATAGAGATATTTTTATCATTTAAAAATTTCATAAATTTTTTAATAACAAAAAATATCTTTCTCTCTTTATGATATTCTATTAAAAAATTATAACATACTATGCAGAAAGTCATAATTTTAATGTAGGATATCATAATATCGACATAGAATATCATAATTTTTTCAAAATAAAAAAGATATTTTCGTCATTCAAAATTTTAAATGAAAAAATAGACTATGGACATTAAATATGTGTTGAAAAGTGGTTGCTACGTGGTCCAATCAGATGAGACGATGAGCTTTATGCCAGATTTTCTACACCACGAGTGGTATACAAAAAAATTTTATACTAAATAAATATCCTTTGTGCAAAGACCTTTTTGTTGATCATAACAAACACCACTTCGACTTAGATTTACATCAGCTTGATGTCCAAGCATCTACTGAGGTTCCTTTTGTTTTTTTTTTTTTTTTGATGATAAGGGAAGCTGCATCCCAAATTTATTGAACGAAAATAGTTATTTACAAAGTGGTAAATACAAGGAGGAGCAAGAATACTTTCATATTAGCTAAGCCTTTTTATCATTGGATGTGTTGGGGTAGATCCCCATTGCTTAGTCGACTACCAAATCTTTTCGTCTCTGAGCTGACTAGAGAAAATACACCGACTAAGCTACTGTCACTCAATCCGACTTAGATTGATGAGTTCTGTCTGACAGAGCCGATGCCGGCCATCATCGTAGACACTCAACTGACTAAAGACAGTTCACTCCTAGTCAGCACCAGGCCGAATAGAGTTAATGTGCCACCCACGGCCGCTTACACCCAACAATGCTCAGTCTGTAACTGACTTAGTAGTCGGTGCATGGCCGACTTTGCTAGTCGACGGTGGGATACCCCAATGGCTTCATTTTACCGACTCCGACAACGTGGGTCTCTATTGACTAGCTGAGCACCAAACATGACCACCACGCCATCCTGATAAGCTGCATCAAAGTCATATCACTCAGACGTCATACTCTGATCGACTAGCTGTGCACCGTGATGGAATGCTACGAATTCGTTAAATGCGCCCACAAGATCATTTATTATATCCCATGTGCGGTAGCGTCCGCCGCCTCATCTGTGCCAAATAGAAGGCATGCTCACCGTCAGCATTTAAAGATGCCTACGCAGCATCATACGGTATCATATGATAGGACATGATCGATATGATCATCTATCCTCTCACTATTCATTTTGCTTTCTCTATAAATAGAGGTAAGTGGGGACCCCTCTAGGTACGCATATTATCTGCAACCCCGAGACTCTATCACTCTTTCCTCTCAAGCCATCTCACTGACTTGAATGTCGGAGGATTCTCGATGGAGCCACCTCCACTGGGATTTATTTTGCAGGTTCTTCTTCTCCGGCACCAAGCAGAGCCCAACACCACCTTTCTCCGATCAACCTCACCGCCCTTAGTCTCGATCTTGACTGTATGCACCTTCTCTGGCGATGGTACATCATCTTCTAGCACTCCCACCGTCTTCCAACAGGTGCAGCTCCTAGTCGGCTCCAGGTCAACTACCGACTATCCATCGGAGAAAGGCCACAATAGTTTGGCACGCTAGATAAGGGGAGGAATTGAGAAGAGAAAAATCTTCTCTCTCAAGGACCTCCATGGCCAAAACAAGGGTGCAGAATATTTCTGCTGGTTCTATTCGATACTCGTCACGACGTGATGCACCTTCGGCGACCCGTGGAGAGTCGAGTACTTCACGACCGCTAGTAACGGTAGATCCTGAGTTTGCTGCCCTCATACAGTAGGTGAAAAATCTGACGGAGGCTGTCCAAGGTCTCCAACAATAACAACAGCAACAATAGCGTCTGGAAGTGGTCGCACCATATGATGTGCCTTCCAAGCGCAGCCACCGACCGCGATCTCCAACCCACCACTCTATGCGGCACTTCCATCGAGTGAGTTCTCCACCCGCCTAATGGTCACTGCATTTTGAATCTCGACACACTTTGCATGCCAATTCCGATGACCGTTGGCCTCCACATTCCCTGCAATGAACCCAGCATATGGAAAAGAGGCCATGGTCTCTATCAAGATCTTCTTCTGAAAAAGGTTCTACTTCAGGCTACTCATGGCATCCTGATGTGTCGCAATAAGGGCTGGATGAGTATGATCGAAAATTGAAATAGAGATAGATCATCGTCTAGAATGGCTCCAAACCAACCATTGAGATCCGACCAATGAATTCGGTATCAGTACTAGTCTGCCTTTCTCAAGACGGATCCTCGACGAATCGATTCCTAGTCGGTTCAAAATACCGCAAATCGAGCCGTACGGTGGCTCTACTGACCCACTCAATCATCTTGAGAGCTACAAAGCTCTCATGCTTCTACAAGGGGCATCTGACGCCCTTCTTTACATTGCCTTCCCGATTATCCTTCGAAAAATCATACGAGCGTGGTACTTGGGGCTACAGCCAGAAAGCATCAACTCTTTTGAGCAGTTCGAGCAACTATTCGTGGCACACTTCGACACAAATCAGAGAGTGCCTAGAACCACTGACAGCCTCTTTTCTGTCCGACAGCAGGATGGTGAGTCTTTACGAGAGTTTATGGTGCATTTTAACACCGCCATCCTGGAGGTCAAGGACCTCAATGAGGCGACGGCCATCACGGCAATGAAGCGGAGACTCCAAAGCTCCAAATTCACCTACTCTCTGGACAATATGCTTTCTTGGTCCTATACCAAACTCCTCGAGCATGCATAGAAGTACATCCGTGCCGAGAAAGCTACGATTGACCACTACCAGTTCGAAGAAAAGGGCCAAAAGAAGAAGGCAAGGAAAGGAGGAGTCTCCAACGAGCCTAATCGGATCTGTGCAGAGAAGAAAGCTCTACCTCCTTGATCAAGTTAGAAGCCTAAGAATTTTGTGAGCAGGTACGACTCCTATATCCCTTTGACTACTTTTCGATCGCAGATTCTTATGGAGATAGAGGGAGAGAACTTTCTTCACTGACCCAGCTAATGAAGATGAAATCTCATGATTGAAAGCGCTACTGCTGCTTCCATCGTGACCACGAGCATGACATGGAGGAGACTGCTCGTCGGTGCTCTACCTAAGCTCTCTCCTAAGAAGGGGGCAAGAAAGACTTGAGGTGGAGTAGAAACAATGAAACTGAAAATGGGAGGAGATCAACTCTTATTTATAGGTTCCCTTGATGGTCAGGATCAACACCAAGTACCATGCCTTATTCAAAAATCTTGACACGTGGTGGTAATCTCGGCCGACTAAATCAGCACCGATTTGATGCACTACCATTTGGATCTCATCGAGTCAGCTCAATCCACGTGATCACAGACTAGACCAATGGGCGGCCGACATGCGAATGACTCGATACGCATGCTCATTATTGCCTCGTCAGCCGATCTTCTGTCATCAATACAGAATATCGCTTCGAGCATCATGGTATTAACTACCACACGACCTGTGATGGGACAGCATCACTGCACGTTCTATGAAAAGATAAGATGACAGTCCATCCCACGAAGCGACAAGACAATTGAGTCGCAGTCGACAAAAGCAACTCGGATCTACTCAAAGATGAACTTCCTTCGTCCGACTAACTACGTAATTGGACTTGAAAGTTGGGGGGTCGGTGTTGGGGTAGATCTCCATCACTTAGCTGATTACCAAGTCTTCTCGTCTCCGAACTGACTAGAGAAGCTACACCGACTAAGCTACTGCCACTCAACCCAATTTGGATTGATGAATTCCGCCCGACAGGGCTAATGTCGGCCACCATCGTGGACACCCGATTGACTAAAGGCAGTTTACTCCTGGTCGACACCAGGCCAACTAGAGTTTACGTGCCATCCACGGCTGCTTACACCCAACAGTGCTCAGCCCTTAACCGACTTAGTAATCGGTGCACGGCCGACTATGCTAGTCGACGATGGGATATCTCGACGGTTTTATTTTGCCGACTCTGATAATACGGGCCTCTACCGACTAGCTGAGCATCAAACATGGCCATCATGCCATCGTGACAAGCCTCATCAAAGTCATGTCACTCTGATGCTATACTCTGGCCGGCTAAATGTGCGTCGTGATGGAATGCTATGAATTCATTAAATTTGCTCACAAGATCATTTATTATATCCCACGCGCGGTAGCGTTCGTCGCTTCATCTGTGCCAAATAAAAGGCATGCTCGCCATCAATATTTAAAGATACCCATGTGGCATCATGCGGCACCGTATGATAGGACATGATCAATATGATCATCTATCCTCTCATCATTCATTTTGCTCCCTCTATAAATAGAGGTAAGTAGGGACCTCTCTAGGTACGCACACTATCTGCAATCCAGAGACTCTGTCGCTCTTTTCCCTTAAGCCATCTCGCTGATTTGAGCGTCGGAGGATCCTCATCAGAGCCACCTCCGGCAGAACTTATTTTGCAGGCCCTTTTTTTCCGACGTCAAGCGGAGCCCAGTACCATCTTTCTCTGATCAATCTCATCGTCCTCAGTTTCGGCCTTGACTGTATACACCTTCTTCGATGATGGCATATTATCTTTCGACACTTCATCTTTCAACAGGTGCGGCTCCTAGTCGACTCCAAACCGACTACCGACTATCTATCAGAGAAAGACTGCAACAGGACCAAAGAAATATTATAAAGAAAAAACAACGCACACACAAGTTAAATAACTAAATATTGCCCAATTAATAACTAGCATTAATCCATGGTTAACTAGACAACCACCCATGACCATGTTAAATGGGGACATAAGTTAATACCAGAGATGTTGCATTCAACGGTGGGATAGACTTTCTTGCATTAGCTGATGCATGTGGTTGAATGTAGGATCAATTGACCCCATAAAAAATAAAAAATTATTAGATATTATATATATATTAATAAAAAAAATTAAAATTGATCTCACTATTTTTATGAATTAATTCTATATCTCATGTAATCAGTAGTGGAGCGTAAGAAGAACCAGAGAGGGCCACTACCCCAAAAAATATTAAAATATTTATTACTTATATATTTATATATATGATGGCCCCCTAATATTTTAATCTTACATACATTATGAGTCCACCAATTTGAGAAAAGATCATATAATTAATTTTTATATTAATTTTTTATTAAAAAATAATTTTTTTAAAGAAAGAACAGTTGTTTATTTATTTTTTAACCCTTTATTTATTCTTTAATCTTTAATGCGGAAGAGATTATTGAGATTTTTATACAATCAAAATCATTTTGCAAATGGCCATATAAAATAATATTTTTTATTTATTTTTATTTATACATAAAATTAAATATTTATTGATATTTTTGTAATATTTTGATTATATATATTTTTATTTTATTATTTATTATAAAATATTTTATTTAAAAAATTATTAATAAATTTTTACTTTGTTCTCCTAATATTTGATGTCAGGCTCTGCCATTGCATGTAACATTTTAAAAAAGTAAAAGATAAAAAAAATCACATAAAGAAATAATTATGACATACATTCTCTCTCTTTAATGACTCATATATCCTACCACTCTCTCTTCCTCTCTCATATTAATTTGAATTTTCACTCTTTCTTCTTCTTTCTCTTTTTTATTAATTATTTATTTATATTTCTTTTAATATTCTATTCTAATTCTATCCATCCACCTCTTATATTTCAGAGCATGTATCCTCCATCGTGACAGCATGCATCGTTCATCGCATGATGAACGACTACTGAGGCCTCGTGGAGTCATGTGCTGTAGATACATGCCTACACGTGACTGTGTGTAGCCATCCATCATGCGATGGACAATACACATGATACTTTCTTATAATATTTTATTATAAAAGATATCTAAGATATTATACATCATCATTTTTATAAATTTTATTATTTTTTAAAATAATATTTTATTATTATTATTATTATTTTTTCAATAATTTTTTTATTTTTTATTATATTGACCTCATAAAATAAAATTTTTGAATCCGTCACTATTTTTTTTATGGTAAAAAAAAAAAAAAAAAAGACAGCAACAATAATAAAAAATAACTCGGGCGGATGCTTAGAAAAATGGCTGCAACAATCAACTAGATAAATATATATATATATCCATAGTACATAAGAAATGTCATTTCAACTTAGATTTATGTTAGCTTGATATCCAAGCATCTACTAGGTTTAAAAATGAATAATTCTTTTTGTACTAGCCAAGATTTTTATTATTGGACAGAAGAAAATATTAGAAAGAAATACAATTCAAATAACTAAATATTGTCCAAGTAATGACCAACATTAATCAGAGGTTCAACAAGACAACCACCCGTGACAATCTTAAATGGAGATGTAAAGTGGCTTTGTGACTTGGGATTCAAACTTTCGAGGTCCCCAAATAAATCTCAATTTTCTTTTCCGAAAAGTAATCCTCTAAAGCTGACAGTATTTGACCTATGTAGCCCTACTCAACCCAAACAGCCTCCTTTTATTGTTGGTTCTAATTTGTTTCCAACATCATTTAACCAGGAACCAATTTACCTACGTGATGCAACCATGAATCACACACCAATAGTCCTTTTTATTAAAATAATGACTTCTAATTGATGTTGCCATCTAATGACATCTTATAAAGACTCTTCAATTTTGTAGCCAATTTCAGTTATGATGAAACAAGTGGCACCCATCCATCCATGCCAAGCCATACACTAAATTCAAATTTACCACCAGGCCCACAATAAATGTAGGAATGATGGAAGGATTAGAGATGAGGTCTGAAAGCGATTTAGTTGTACAGTACGACGGTGCCAATTCTCAATAGCTTTCCTTTTCTCCTTATTGAAAGCTGAGGCCCACAGAGCCTACCCTTAGAAGAGCTCCATTTACACGGGCCATAGAAGAGAACCGGACGTCCCCTAAATCCCAATCTACTCTTCGGTGACACATCACGGGGCAGGGAAATAAAGCCACGAGTACCCTTTTTGTACCCCTCCTCAATCCCATGAATATAATTTAGGACGCAAGCCAAGCTTTGAGCTCACCTTTTTCACCATCTCCAACTGTTTTCATGGAACAAGAGCTCAAAAGGACAAGAAAGTCCTAGGGAATCAATCAACCTCGATCTCTGAAATCTTTCAGCAGTATTTGATGGGTCAGCATGCCTGTAGGGGGTGGCCTAGAGCCCTATGCTTTGCAAGGCTGGTGCTTTTGGACACAATGACTTGGTCTTCTCTCCTCATATTACATTAGTGCTCTCACATTATTTCTTATTGTTTCTAATTGATGGGCTAGCAAAAGGAAGGTTAAAACAACAGTAGCATGCAGCAAATATGTGGGACCATGCAGGCCTATCCAGCACCAAACATTTGGTAGACTGTCCTTGAGAGCATTTAGAGAATTTATTTGCACCCGACAGGTTAGGACTACCATTGATGTCCAGTTTTTGGTTACTCGGCCCGGCATTGTCAACCATCCATGTGAGCTTTGCGTTTATGTTCACAAAGATATGAGATACTCCATTGAGTGACACTCATAGATAAATTATTGGCCAACCATAAGCAAACTACATCCTATCGAGGAATTACATATCTATAGACAAGCTAATCATGCAATTGATTGGATGACATGATATGACGGACCCACTAAATCTATATTATAGGATTCTTCGGCTAATCTTTCTAGTTAATTATTAAATATTTTATTTTTAACTTCCATGAATATTTCTAATTAAATGATTTAATTCATCCATGTCAACTAAAAAGAGAGATTAGTATATATTTGTGTGTGTATGTACGTGTGCACACACACACATTTTTCACCATCTTGATGAAAACTTGTAGTGGGATTTCTTTCTCTTTCAAGTCAAATTATTTCGCATCATTATGCTTTATTCACCACTTTACTATTGAATATGAATAAATTACTCATAAAACATCTATAGAGCTAACTATACCAAGTCAAAAGATGATGCAAATCATTGTGTATGCAATTAGAAAAAAAGAGACTTTGCTACACTAAAGCGATCTATTCATATCAAGTCAGATGATAGAAGTCCTATATTGATGATCTAAATCATTGAAATATTTACTACATTTAAAATATTTAAATACTAAATTTAGAGATCCTTAATCAATACATCAAGTGGTCAAAAAATTTATATTATTTATATTATTAAAATTATTCAAGTTTTGGACAATTTGATGCATATGCTGGATGTCTTTTAAGTCACATGATTTTTTATCATATAAGTAATTTAGAGATGATAGATTATTTCTTGTTAGTTGGGATCTATATTTCATCAATCAATTTAAATCTAATGGGATCTAATGAAGATTTAATTATTAGAGATTTAAAAATTTGCACCCGTTAGGACGAAAAAAAAAAAAAAAAAACAAGAAAGCAACTAAAAAAGCGAACCAAGCCATAAGAAGCCCTTTCTATGTTCAAATTAAATTCTACCTTTGCCCCGCGAATAATAGCGACTATAGGTTTAAGACCCGGCACTCGTAACCCAGAAAAGTTCGTATAGCGGCTTTCCCGGTGCAACGGCATTGAATGCACGCGATTCTGTGAGGCGGAAGGGAGGGCCCTTCCACTCCATCAAGCTGACTTTTGAGAGCGCTCTGAGTAAATGCTGCTTGCTGTCTTCTTTGACTCTTTCCTGCATCCAAAGTCTCCACCTTGCCTTCCATTAGGGTCAGCGAATCCTGGGCTCATCCTCCCCCTAGGTCTCTTGTGTATATATGCGAGTGGAAACCAGTGTTCTTGGACCCTTGTCCGTGCCTTCCAAGAGTTAGGAGAAAACACCCATCATATATAGAAGACATCTCTTTCTCTCTTTCTGCCCAAAGGGGAAGAGAAAATAGGAGGAGGGTGACATGGGGAGACCACCTTGTTGTGACAAAGTTGGTGTGAAGAAGGGCCCTTGGACTCCAGAAGAGGACATCATCTTAGTCTCCTACATCCAAGAACATGGCCCTGGGAACTGGAGGGCTGTTCCTACCAACACCGGTGATCCTTTTTTTTCCTACATATCTCTTGAACCTTTCTCTGACATGCTACTCTCAGACACAAAAGGATATCTTTCTCAAAATAGTATCACATAGGCTTCTTTCTAATTAAAAAAGTTTTTATTTTTCTGAATTAAGCTATATGTAGCGAGCTTCCTCTCCTTTTTTTTTTTTTTAATGTTTCTTTTGGTCGGATCATCATGTATATGTTGTTATAGATCTATGAGATATAGAAAAATTGTTTTGGTGAGAATAGAGATTTATATTTGGAGTTTTAGGTAGCTGGTTTATTTTCTTATGATACTGATATCTTCTTCTGTCTTCCAGGCCTAATGAGATGCAGCAAGAGCTGTAGGCTTAGATGGACAAACTACCTTAGGCCAGGGATCAAGCGTGGCAACTTCACCGATCAGGAGGAGAAGCTCATCATCCACCTCCAAGCTCTTTTAGGCAATAGGTAAAGGCTAAAAAAAAAAACACTAAGATCTGATATGCGAGATGGATTTAGTCCTCAATTTTTGTTTTGGGATGTGATATACTCTGGATTCAGTACTTATGTTAGCATTATTGAATGCAGGTGGGCAGCCATAGCTTCTTATCTCCCGGAGAGAACGGATAACGACATCAAGAACTACTGGAACACCCATCTGAAGAAGAAGCTCAAAAAGCTTGGAACCGGTGTTGAAGGCCAGACAAGCAGTGGTGTCGCAAGCCATAAATCCATCTCCAAAGGCCAGTGGGAGAGGAGGCTCCAAACTGATATCAAAACTGCAAAGCAAGCTCTTTGTGAAGCCCTGTCTGTGGAGAAGCTCAATAGCCTATCTGACTCCAAGGCCTCCTCCAATTGCTACAACAACTGGAGCAGTACCACACCGTCGACCTACGCATCGAGCACCGAGAACATATCTCGGCTCCTGGAGGGCTGGATAAGGAATTCAGCAAGGCCCGGTGCTTGCCAGGCTAATTCAGGATCGGTAAAGACTGAGACAGCTTCCAGCCAGGGGACGACGCCAAGCGCCGCCGACTGCATCCCGTCGCCGGAGCCACTGGAGTCGTTATTCGGGCTCAACTCCTCGTCGACGGAGGGATCTGAGACCAGCCTTCTGGGGGAGGAGAGCAAGCCGGTTTTGGAGGCTCACGAGCCCTTCTCTTTTTTTGAATCATGGTTGCTTGATGAGAGCGTTGGGCACGGGCAGTTGAGCCTTCTTGACATGGCACTAGACGATGCTCCTGAATTGTTCTAAAGAGGGTGTTGTTGGCCTTCTTTTTTTTTTTCTCTCTCTCTCCCCTTCTTTTCTTTCACCTTTCTTCTTGTGTAGGTCATGAATTAATTTGGTTAGTTCTACTGATGCTTTGATCGGAAAGAGATCCATCGATGCAAGAAAAGAAGTGTAAATTGCCTAGGTCCTCATATAGACAGTGTTACATAATCTATCTCAATATTATGGGAATGTTTTCAGTTAATTTATAGCGCTGTTCTTTAGCAAAATGTTTTCTATCTATAGTTTTGGTTTTTCAGCTATCAAATTTTCTGAAATTAAACAAAGAGAAGAAGGAAGTTGTTTCAGCCATCAAAGCTTTAGCAGGTGTTCAAAGTGGTGCTATATATAGATGCATGAGAGGATTAAACTTGACTATATGAGGATTATTTTTAAAAAGATATATAGATTATCTTGTTTTTTTGTTCAAGGCTGGGTATAGGAGCTCTGTCACCGAGCAAAATAATGCCGTACGGCTTGCTTTTGGGTGGTAACAAAGGGAGATCAGTAAATTGATGTGGCCTTGGTAAGAATTAAGGTGTGCAATACAGTGAAAGAGGAGGAGAAGAGACGTACGATAGCATCCAAAAGATCTAATTCCGTATGAGCGTCTCTATGATCTGGTTACAATCAGAATGAAGTCATGATCAGAGTTTATGCAATGAAGTTGACCTCAGATGGAGACCACCTCCCTCATCAGTTCGTAGGGCCCGCAACTGGAAGCTCACTGGATGGATTGGCTGGTTTGATTGGGACTTTGAGCAACTCCTATGTGGAGGACTCACACCTAAATAAGTCTTCTAGAAGCCCGAGAAAGGTTTACCTCAATTTTCTCTACACACAAAACGGGGAAAAAAAAAAAAGATTTGAAAGTTTGCCGGCCAAGTCTAAACATAAAAAATTAATTTTATATTAAAAATATAAAAAAAAATTAAAAAAATTGAAACTTATATATGTATGGATACATGCATATAGATCAGGTCACGTTAGTTTGTATATATATATATATATATATTACATGGGTTGGATTGGATGGATCGATTTGAATTGAATTTTAAAAAATTTAAATAAAATTGAACTGATTTTTCTTTTTTTAATGAAAGACTTTCTCAAATCAAATTAAATTAAATTAAAAAAATAAAAATCGATATAAACTAAATTAAAAGTACCGATTCAGATTAGATTCATGGTTTGATTAGTTTTTTGCACACCTCTAGTTTATTCTAGAGCTAATTGGCATTTCCCATGGACAAACCATATATTCTGACAAGAAATTGCAAGTCCTATATGAATTCTAGATTCAGATGTTATAAAGGCATTTATTACCTCTTATCATGAATGATTCAATGAAATAAAAGAGTTAAATGGCTTCACATGTGGATGTCACCCTAGATTTTATCGAGTTTGCAGCTGATGAAGTGTGAGGCATTAAAAAAACCTAGAGTGGAGATCAGCCTTGGAACCATGTCGATAGGGTTTGAATGCACCACATGTGAAGAGTTCTGACCTTTGCTTCCCTTTATAAAATTACAAGTAGGACTTACAAGCAGTCGACCAAGCGCGCAGGCATGCAACCAAGCTGTAAAAGAAAAGAAGTCAAAAAACTCTCATGCATGCCATGACCAAATGGCAAAGTAGCACAGCCCTTCCTTTCAGCTTTTGGAACAAGGAGAAAATAAACATCAAGTGCCTTAAATGTTCTAAAGAAGTACATTTAATTGTCTGCCACCCTACTTCACATGCGAGTGACCTCCCTGGAAGGAACTAGTCGCGAGGAGGAAAGTAGGGGAAAGGGCTTGTGCCCTTGTTTCTAGGATCCTTCCTTCAGTAAGTAGACAGCATTTAGTGTGCCATAAATGGATATGTGATGGCTCCAACGCTGGCCCATCACAGTGTCGGGCATGAGAACCCATGTTCATTCCCTTGGCTACCCGTTTTGGGAAAAGGAAATTTCCATTCGAAATATGTATGTATATATATATATATATATATAAAACAGGCCATCATGGCATGAGTCATGCATGGCGTGGTTGCACATCATCCTTATAGTGGTAATGCCACCGTCGTTACTGCTCTTGCAGACAGTAGCATGTGCATCTTATGAGACCATGAAATGGAGCATGTGGAATTGGTCACAGATGGGTGGCGTCAGAATGACATGCATGATAAATTTGTTGGGTCCACGTTGTATACTGAATAAGTCAAGCAAGCTTAGCTTGGTCTCATGAATGACACCCAGGATCGTGGTGTCAGTAGGTGGTGTTTCAGAGTTACCACGAACTGCACTCTGTCCTTATTGAAAAGGTCTTTCTGTTATGAGAAGGAAATGCAAGGCATCATCGTATTGCAGATGTTATTGCCATGATTTAAAGTTACAAGCATCTCTTACACAGTAGTGTAGCATTTTTCTGTTGCTATGATCATTGATAGGCTAAGTTGTTTTCGAATCACCGCAGCAGTGACAGTGTGGAAGACTTTGCTGCAATTGTAGTTGCTTTTGCGGAATTTGAGCTGAATTTTCTTTACCTACTTCGGCTCCACCATATTGACTAATTTCTCAATATTTCTTTGGTTTCAAAAGTCTCCAAATGCCCCGTGAGTCCTAAATGGTTAGTATATCAGATATTTTTTGAGAGAGGAGAGAATGAGACCCTCACTATAATCACCTTATCATGCCTTCAACCCAGCATCTGCATCGGCCATATGTGATATGGTACATACTTTCTGGAGCTAGATCCTAAAGAATATGCAAGGTTTTGAAATCCATTACAATTTTAATATCCATTAACACTAATAATTTCAATTTGTAACAAAATTATTCGATATGAATTGAATATAAAACCTATACAATTTACAAAACTCAATCATCTAGATGGCATTGATGGTGCTCTATTTATTCAATCTTTTCAACCATAATACTAATCATAGCTAAATACATGCATCCTATAATTATGAAAAAAGAAAGGGAAGAATGGGATGTGAGTTTTACATACCATTAAGAATCTCTATATACTCAAATCAATATAATAACATAAATTTAAAAATAACAAATAAACCGTATCAAAGAGGAAACATAAACCACAAAATCTCATGTCCATCATCCAATATGTCTCAATATGCAAAAGCATGCATCAATTACTATCAAATATATATCTATCTTATTCAAAAGTGATGTATTACATATATCATTAAGTAAAACTCTTTTTTACTTAATTGTAGTTCTTATGATTTATCATCCATATCTTATTAATATAATCTAAATCAATCAATAGTTAGCTAAGGGGTTTTTAACTAACAGCAATCATACACTAGCTCATGATCGACAAACTCAAGTGTCACATTTTTGTCCATAGTAGGACTATTAACGATTCCATATTTCTATTCATGATGGGCTATTTATAGTGTCATATTCCTGCCTATTGCAGATTATCTATAGTGTTATATTCCTGCCTATGGTAGGCTATTTATAGTATTATATTTTCATTCTTGATGATGCTATTTGTAATTTAACGTTGCTAGTCCAAACACTCATTTTTTATTATCAATTTATTAAATTTCAATCATACCAAGAAAATACTATATAATATTATCTTATTTTCAAGATTTCAATAGCTGATATCATAATGCAAGCATCCCAAAAGCCATTAATATTTGATACAAGCATATAATAAGGAAAATACAAATAATCATACTGACAATCACATAATTATATAGTGCATAAAGATATATGTGTGTGTGATCATGTATAAGGATTATTACCTCTACTGATGATAGATCCAAGTATAGCGAACACTAATATACTTCTTGACCTGCAAACCTAGGACAAAGTGTTCAGCTCAACATTGCCTTATTTAAACAATTGCTTATCTATAGAACTAGATCTCACCATTGGAACAATCATAAACATTTGAGGTCCAAATAGGGTAGATGGTTGCACATTGCTAGCTCGAGACCCCTGATCATATAACATCAGTCTCAGATGCCTCCTAGCATCAATCCTATGGATGCAAATGAGTCAAGCTACTCGTAAGCTACTCAAGTTCAACTCGAGTCCAAGCTCATCTCAACTTATTATTATCGAGCTCAATGTTGAGCTTGAGCAGCTCAAATAGTTTCTTGAGTTGGGCTTGAGTAGTAGGATATTCGGCTCAAAAGCTTGCGAGCCTATTTAAGTTTATATATATTTATAATAATATTATTTTTATTTATAATATCTATCAATAGATTTATAGTATTAATAGACTAAAGTTTAAATTCAAGCTCGAACTCAAGCTTAAGCATGACTTGATATTTGAGTCAAGTCAACTTGATCTTAATTTTTATCTTTTTTTTATCAAGTTGAGCTCGAGCTTGGGATATTAAGGCTCGATTGATCTTGAGTCGAGTTTCGAGTCCAAGTATTTTATATCGAGTTGAGTTGATGCTCCTAGCTAATCGACTCGACTTGCTTAGATTACGCCCCTAGTCAATCTAAACCCACCATGTACCTAGGCCCTTTATTAGTCTGTTAAGTATCAACAAAGTAGAGAGAAAAACAACAAAGAAGAGAGAGAAAAGGGACAAGAGAGTCATTTTTTCCTCCTCTCTCTCTCTCTCCCCCTCTCTTTGATTTCTTGTTCTTTTTGGAAAAATAGAAGTAGGAGTGCTCTAGGGCCGACGACTACTATAACAAAATAAGTTATTAGCGATAAAAATTTTTCGTCACTAATAATCTATTTTCATCGCTAATAGTTATTAGCAATGAAATTTTCGTCGCTAATGTTTCGTTGCAAATAATCGCATCGTTGATAATATTTTATGACGAAAATTTTTTTTTATCACGAATATCAATTATTTGTGATGAAAAATTTTCATCGTTAAAAAAATTTATTTCTTCAAAAACTATTTACGATAAAAAAATTTTAGTCGTAAAAAAGAATATTTATAATGAAATTTAATGTCGCTAATAAATAATAGACTAATAGTGATAAAAATATTTTCATCGCTATTAATTTAATTAAAAACTTTTATAAAAATTAAATTTTTAAAAACTTTTAGCGACAAAAAATTTTTATCGCAAATATGATTTTTTGCAACAAAAATTTTTCATCGTAAATGTAATTATTAGTGACAAAAAATTTTCATCGCTATTAATTTAATAATAACTTTTTAAAAAAATTAAATTTAAATAATATTAGTGACGTAAAGCTTATGTCATAAATACAGTAATTTTTTATGTAAATTTTAATCACTAATAAATATTAATTATTTATGATGAAAATATTTTTATCGCTATTAATTTATATAAAATTTTAATATTTTTAAATTTATTAAAAATTTTATTTACGATCAATTTTTTATTGTAGTAAAATATTTTTAGTGACCAATATTTCGTTGAAAATAATTTCATCGTTAATAATTTACACTTATTTTTTTAAAAAATAATTTATGAATATATATTTTTTATTTATATTTATAATATTTTTTATCAATTAAAAATAAAAAATAAAATAAAAAATTTACATAATAAATCTATAAATAAATTTTATTATTTTATTATATTAAATTAAAATTATAAGAGATTTGAAATAAAAATAAAAAACTACATAAAGAAGCTGTCAAGTGTCGGCATCTACAGAAGAAGAACGAGCTGGAGAAGAGGAGCGCTCGAAAGAGCTCGGACTGGCCTGCTACTACCTCATCAGCTGTATCTTCCGCTCTATCTGCACCATCCGCTCCATCATCTGGATTTGGAGCCGTTGATGCTCGTCGATGCGTGCAGCCAACTCATGAGCTCGCTGTCGATCCTTAGTAG
Source organism: Elaeis guineensis (assembly GCF_000442705.2). Lineage (NCBI taxonomy): Eukaryota > Viridiplantae > Streptophyta > Magnoliopsida > Arecales > Arecaceae > Elaeis > Elaeis guineensis. The sequence continues at coordinate 82,690,249 of NC_025999.2, forward strand.
CCTGCTTCTGTATCTCCGTCAGTCGAGCATCACAGACAGTATGGATGTCAGCCTTAGATGAGCGTGAGGATGAAAGAGTAATAATCCCATATCCTAAACCCTAACATAACAGGATTTCGTATCAAGCACCTGATCACAAATCTCATCATCTGTGGGTGTAATCAAGCCCTCAATGGTAGGCTAGGATCTCATATCTGTCATACGATCTTGAAAATTAAAGTTATAGCTATTTTAATTTTGTAATAAAAATCAGACTACGAATGAAAAAAATAATTAAAAAACTTACAAAGAACTCCTAGCTCCCCATCATCCACTCTTTTGACCGTCGCTGGTGGGTTCGCTGGTAGATATCGATCATATCAGGAAGCTCGTCACTCTCAGCATCTCTCTGCAATTTGAGAACAATTAATTAAAAAATTTTAAATAGCTATAGAATTATGTATTAATTAAAAATTATTTACCATCTGCTCCATGTGACAAGCGAACGATCTCGAACCCCCACAATACGGTATGATCTGTCTCGTCCGATTCGCGACATTCTAGACACATCTTTTCTATACAGTTACCAGTCAAATTAGTAGATAATAAATTTAATTTAAGAATAAATGATTCAATCATAAACTCTAAAGAAAAAGAAGTTTGGATGTATAACTTGGTATGTCGGATCTTCGTAATGCCGGCATATGACAGTCCAATCATCCATAATGATGCTGTTATAGGGCCGCTGCCGCGCTGCCTCCTTCCCATGATCCTGCATCATATGGTACCAATGCTGATGGATGTGGTGGCAATAATCCTTGAAACGTAAAGATAAATGAGCATCCACGGCTCGCCGCACTCGATCCTCCTCAAAATCAATAATATCAAAAATACCTTGTCAATAACAAATATTAAAAGAATACCATACTAATTAAATATTCATGGTATAATTTATTTTACCCGTAAGTGGGTGTAAAAAACTTCTCTCTGAGCTGGTACAATATGACACCAATTGAAAACCGTCACGGGGACATAGCTGCGGCATATGATGCCCAGCTCGGTCTACCACGGCTCGCACCATCCCTAATAGGCTTGGTGTAGTCGGGTGGTATCTTGATATGGAAATGCTGTCCCGGATGCTAGCATTTCCAACACTTTAAAGCGAGATTCTTCGATGGACCTTGCTCTCACCTCACTACCAGTGGAGACTGACCTAAAACAATAATAAATAAATCATTAATATAATAGCTATCCAAATAAAAAAATTAAATTTTATTATATAAAAAGAATAATAATACCACTCGGACCAACCTCACTCGAACCCATCTCATTTGGACCTGCCAGTGCAGGATTCTCTGATGACGGAACTGGTGTGATAGTAGAAATCGGTGAAGGTGTCTCGACCTCCGAAGTAGACAGCGAATGCGAATGTCGTCGTCTGTCTCTTGATGCCATACCTGTAATTCTTAACATATAAATGAATATAATATTAAATAATAATAACAAAAACTATGAGTAGTTGAGTATGCAATAAATATAAAATAAATTTATGCAACAAATATAAAATAAAGTATAAGCAGTTGAGCATGCAAAATAATATTAACGCAAAATAATAACATAAAACCTAATCCCGAGGACTCGATGGTTTTTATTTTTTTCTAAAATATTTTTTATCTAAATTTTATTTTATAAATTTTTATTATTTTTAAAATATTTTTTAAAATATTTTTTATCTAAAAATATTTTTTTAAATAATTTTTTTCCTAAACAAGCTTCGGACTTGGCCTCCCATGGTCCCTACTCCCACGATGCCGGCTTTGTCACACACCCCATGCCGCCCGAATTCGGCCCCCACGAACCCCGCTCCCATAGCACCGGCGCCGGTGCTGTCACACACCTCGCACCGCTCGGACTCGGCCTTCCACGGCCCGTGCTCCCACGGTGCCAGCACTGTCACAGACCCTGCGCTGTCCGGATCAGATCCCGATCTGGATCCCAATCCGAATCAAGATCTCGATCCGGATCTGACCTCGATCCAATTTGGATCGTGATTCAGATTTTATTTTTATTAATCAAATAATAAAATATTTGATTAATATTTTATTTTTTTTTTTTTATTTTTATTTTATATTTTTTCTTTTTTTCCCTCCTTTTCTCTTTCCTTCCTCCCTCCCCACTGTCACCCACCCCTCCCCGGCCGACCCCCTCCCCGTTTTGTCGTCGGCCGCTCCCTCTCTGGACTATCTCTCCCGACTGACCCCGTCTCCGGCCCGATGGCACCGACGGCCGCCCATAGCCCCCTCCCCGCCCCCGTCTCGCCCCCAGCAACCCATGGACCCCATCCCACCCCCGACCGCCGGCCGCCCCCTCCTGACCCCGTCTCTGACCCCCGACCCCCCGACCCCATGGTGCCGTCGGTCAGGTCTTCACCCCCCAACCCCTTCCGTGGCCCCGTGGCGCTGTCGGCCGCCCCCCTCCCCTCCCCACCCCCGTCTCGCCCCCGGCCGTCCCCCGACCATCTCCCCACCGGCCGACCCCCTCCCCGATCTCATGGCGTCGCCATCTCCCCTCTGCAGCCCCCTCCGCCCTCCGATGGCCCGATCAACACAAAAAAAAGGAGTTCAAAGAACCTTACCTCTAGCAGACGGCGACGGCAACGGCAATGGTGGTGCGGACGACGGACGGCGGTGGCGATGGGCTCACCGGTGGGAAGAGAGGGGGGAGAGCACGGAGAGGGAGAGGAGAGAGGGAGATGGGAGAGTTCAGTGAGAGCATAGAGAGGGAGAGGGGAGAGGGAAAGCAGAGAGGAGAGAGGGGAGAGGGGAGGGGGAAAGTGGGTTTGGCGCAATGGGATGTTGAGTTGATGGAAACTATTAGTGATGAAAATTTTCATTGTTAAATAAAATTATTAGCGACAAAAATTTTTTTCATCGTCAATAATTTCTGCAAAAAAAAATTCTCACAAAAAAAAATTTCTCTCCAAAAAAAAATTATTTGTGATGAAAATATGATTTTTGTCACTAATAATTTTCATCAAAAAATAAAATTTTTACTAAAATTTTTTTCTCTAAAAATTATTAGCGATAAAATTTTTATCGTTAATAACTTTATTAGCAACGAAAAAATTATATTCATCACCAATATTTTCCACCAAAAAAATATCCACAATAAAAATTTAAAAAATTATTGACGACGAAAAGTATTTTCATTGTCAATAAGTTTATTAGCAATAAAAATTTTATTTTCATCGTTAATAATTCAAAAAAAAATTTCCTACTAAAATAATTTTCTCTCTTAAAAAAAATTTACCAAAAAAATTATTGGCGATGAAAGATTTCATCATTAATAATCTTATTAGCAACGTAAATTTAAATTTTATCATAAATAATTTTTATAAAAAAATATTTTTCTACTAAAATACCTTCTTAGGTATATTCATGAATTTTAGTAGCTTTGGGATATGTTCATACCAATCAGGATTTATGAAGATTGCAGATTTGTGCAGAAGAATGAGATGAATATGAGACAATAATGATATGAATCAATTTGATTCTCCTTGATCACAAAAATAAAGCAAGTTCTTTGATATTCTACTCCAATCAAATATAATTTATAATTAAAAAATTTAACTAATTAAATTTATTTTTTTGATGGCAACATTGTCATGAGTTGATCCAAAGATTTGAATGGACACCCGAATTCAAATTTAATCTGCGAGCAGCTAAGACTCTTAAGATCTGACGCAGAAGAAAGATCTTTAGATGATCTGTTGGCCTTAGTTTCTATATAGAGTCTGATCTTTTTGATGAAGAATTGACATCAATTGGTGGTTTCAGGGATTGGACTGCTGTGGCGCATCATCTGCCACAGATTAAGGATAGCATTCAAGAAGTTATATTTTTCTCTTAAAGATGTTATAGGATTTTATTGTCACAAGAGATTATTGATCAAATTTTTTTGGGATGATTTAGAAGTAAATAGCATAAATTAGTCTATTGAACAGTTGATAAAATTTTATTTTTTATACAGTTGGAAGTTGATATTTTTCTTGAATCAAATTTCTTACGTTTAATTTTCTGAGACGGTTTGCTCTTGAATTTTAAAGACAGTTGATTCAGTTGTAGGTGAAGAATTTTGTTGCATCATCTAACAAAGTCTGGATACTGGAAGAATGATTCTTTTTCAGTATCGAAAGTCATTTTTTTAAAGTTTTGATTTTTTAATTATTAGCGACGAAATTATTTTATCGTAAATAATGAAGTATTTATGATGAAAATTATTTTTTATTGTAAATAGTCAATTATTTATGATGAAAAATTAATTTTTGTTGCAAATACTAAGTTATTTATGACGTAAAATTTTTATCACAAATAATTTATAATTTTTATATTTAAAAAAAATTATTTTAAAAATAGTCACAAATAATTGACTATTTACGATGAAAAAAATTTTCATCGCTAATAATCTATACTTTTTAAATTTTATTTTTTTTTTATTTTTTTAAAATATTAATGATAAAATTTTTATTATAAATAATTGAGTATTTGTGATGGAAAAGAATTTTCATCACAAATACTAAATTATTTACGATGTAATATTTTTATCGTAAATAATCTATAATTTTTAAAATTTTAATTTTTTTTCAAATATTAGAGATAAAATTTTTTTATTTTAAATAACTATTATTTATAATAAAAAAATATTTTCATCATAAATACTATATTATTTACAACAAAATATTTTCATCACAAATATTTTATAATTTTTATATTTTTTAAATTTTTTTTAAAAATATTAGCAATGAAAATATTTTTATCATAAATAATTAAATATTTATGATAAAAAAATAATTTTTCATCATAAATAATCTGTAATGTTTGAATTTTAAAATTTTTTATTTTTTTCAAATATTAGCGATGAAAATTTTTTGTCATAAATAATTAAGTATTTACGATGAAAAAAATTTTTCATTGTAAATATTCAATTATTTTTAACATAATATTTTTATTATAAATAATCTATAATTTTTAAATTTTTAAAATTTTTTATTTTTTTCAAATATTAGTGACGAAAATTTTTCATCGTAAATAACTGGTATTTACGATAAAAAACTTATTTTATCATAAATACTAAATTATTTATGATGTAATATTTTCATCATAAGTAATCTATATTTTTTAAATTTTTTATTTTTTTCAAATATTAACGATGAAAATTTTTTATTGTAACTAATAGAGTATTTGTGATAGAAAAAATTTTTCATCTAAATAATCAATTTTTTACGACATAATATTTTTATCGTTAATAATCTATAATTTTTGAAGTTTTAAAATTTTTTATTTTTTTAAAATATTAACGATAAAATTTTTATTGTAAATAATTGACTATTTGTAATGAAAAGGGCTTTCCGTCACAATACTTGATTATTTATGACGAAAAATTTTCATCGCAAATAAGCTGTAATTTTTTAATTTTTAAAATTTTTTATTTTTTTTTCAAATATTAGTGATAAAATTTTTATTGGGAATAATGTTATTTCCTATGAAAAAATATTTTCTATCATAAATACTTAAATTATTTATGATGAAAATATTTTCATCATGAATATTTAAAAATTTAAATAAAAATAAATATTTTATTATTTATGATGAAATTATCATCGTAAATAATAATTATTTACGATGAATTTTTTTTTCCATTGCTAACATAAAAGTATTAGTGGTGAAAAATTATTTTCATCGCAAAAATTTTATTATTTGTGATGAATTTTATTTTTATTGTAAATACTTATTATTTGTGATGAAAATATTTTTATCGTAAATAATTTTATTATAAAAACTCTCTTTCTTGTAGTAGACAGTAGTCCATGATGACTCAATGTGATCATGTCCAGAGATAACGGCCGATTCGATAGAAGGAAAGAAAGAAGAAAAAAAATAGGGAAGGCTGTGCGCTTGAAATCTAGTAGCCAACAGCTTAAATCAGGCTATTAATGGTGGTCTTGTCAGAAAAGAAGAAGAAGAAGAGTTAGAGATCAACACCTCAACTCGGGTGATAAATTGATGGTGGCAAAGTGAGGTTTTGGACTAATCGGAGGGAAGCTAAGTTTGAAATATTGATTCCAACCAAGAAATCTCCCCCGGTGGTTGACCGAGAATTCAATTTGAGGCAAGAGGGAATAGGGCCTTTTATAGCCAGAATCTAGTGCTTCGACGAGCCTTATACTCCCTCTCCTTTTCTTTTTTTTCACCTTGCTCTGAGATTGTGCAGGGCAAGTTGGGCCTTTGCGATCTTCTTAGGCCAGCAATGGATTGGGTCCTTCATGAATCAAATCTAGAATCCCTAGTTGCTAAGCAGAAATTTGGTTAATAGGGCAAGTTTCATTTCACAAAATGCATCAAACATCATTCTATGTTTCCTATGTATATGTTATAATATTGCTCAAAAAATATTATAGTTTCACAAAAAAAAATCTTAATATAATGATCATGCCACAATGGTTCATTGATGTTTTCGTTCTTAAACTTCAGATATTAATAGTTGCATGTAAATAGAAGTTTAATTGTCAAATATCCCTGCTATCATTTTGATATGCCTATATATTTCTTTTTCTCAAGAAAATATATCTGTATCTATATATTGTAATTAGCTTTAACTTTTTTATGAGTGTCCCATGTAAGTTCTAAAAAAACAGTCTCCGAAGATGCATGAAATCTGCTAATAGATATTTGAGGTTTACTGGTTAAGATTATTATGTAATGGAATCTTTGGTTGAAGTGTCTGTTCGGAGACAGCCGATAAAATTGGAAATCTCTGGTTGAAGTATAATTTTGATGAAACAGCTTGGCCAGTCCAAGGCTCATTGCGTCCGGTTTCACCGTTCAAATGGATTCACCTGCAAATGCCAGTCCCTCAGGGGATGCATGATGATAAATTGAGATCACCATGACGACGATCACTGTTAAAGGGAGACAAGTTCACCATCAACGATGTACGACGCATGAAAAAGGCCACCAGGACTGACCGACCCAAGCTAAGGAAACTGCATCCATTCATTAGTTGTCTATTTCCTTACAATATTATGACCATGACTTCTAATTTGGATTCAAAGAAATGATATGCTTTCGTCAAAGCCGTCACAATTTTTTTTAAGAAGAGGAACTACCGCATCTCCTTCGTTATTTAATGCTTCATGTCTGCAAGATTTGGTGGCCGGATGAATCTAAGAAATTACCGTACCAATGGAATATATATGTTTCTCTTTGAGAAAATGATAGTCATAACCCATCAGGATTTCACCATAGCAATCTAATTAATTGCCAGGCTGAAAATTAAAGTCTTCTCCAAATTCTTGATGAGAGTTCTTAGTGATTTCATATGGAAGTTGTGGAGGTCTATACATGATATTTGATCTTTAATTGACAAGTGGAGGGTCGTCTTCTTTCTTGAATTCTGTCTCTATAGTAGTAAAAGTACTTCTCCACCCCAACTAGTACAGGTCCTGGTGAACATTTTGTACTTCATCTAGTTTTTACGTTTGTTATGGTTGCTTCGTAAAGGTTAGCTTCGTTTTCCCAAAAAATACAACAATTATATATATATATATATAAAAGTTGCTTCGGTTAGTTTAACAGCCATATATATTTGGATGCAATTTAATTCATTAGGACAGAATGCTCATTAGGCATGACAATTTTAACCGACCTATCCGATCCGATTTATACAACCTTAATACATATATTTTTTTTAAAATTATAATAATTTTATATTATTTATATGTATCCGATCTAACCTAATCAATCTCTTTTATATATCCGATTGATCCAATTCGCATCTCTACTTGATCCAACTCGACCTATATTCTTCTTGATTCGATCCGATCTGTATCTCTACTTGATTTCAGTTGATCCAATCCAAGACGGATACAGTATGGATATGAAATTTTTACTTATGAGGTGGGTACGGATATGAGCGACCCGACCCAATGTCCGATCTATTGCCAATTCTAATACTCATCTCTTCAGTATTATGGCAAACTATTGATTGTGAAAAATAAATATTGCAATCAGGAGGTATTGCTTTAGGATATGCTAATCAAACTCTATTTGGAAGTTTTATGCTTTGTTTTCCATCCGTTGGATTCCTATTTATCATAAATTACAATAATTGTTATAATAATGGTTTCAACCACCATTTATTATATCATTAAAGTTTAAAGAAATAAGATCAAACCTTTAAAAAACTAAAATATTAATTTAAACTATAAAATTTAGATAAATATAATATATAAAATGATCTAATAAAATATATGGAAAATAGAAAATAAAGAGTATAAATTATAGGTCATAACGATCAAAAAAAATTCCCAAACTATTCTTCAGAAAATTATAATGGTCATTACTAAAAACTAGTCATATTCCTTAGTTATGGATATATTTGTAAGATAATAGAAGATTTATTCTATTATAATATATAATTAGTTAAATTAAATATTGGATTTGAATTGATATTCTTTTTCCATTCATTCGTTCCTTCCATGTCCAAATAATGAAATGGGAATTGCGATTTAGATTCCCTTTCATTCTCATTCTATTTGAATTTCCATTTCGATTTTATTCATTCTTGAAAACCAAACTTTACTAAGGATATCTAATTGGTGGCAAAGAAATTCATGGAAATGGAGAAGAAAAGTAAACCTTTTCTTTGAACAAGGAAAACTTCTACTGCCCATCCATTTGGAACGTTTCCAAGTTTATCAATTTTCCATTGAAATAAATACGTAGAAAACTAGATGATCTGAAAAGTTAATTTCTCAAGTAATTATTTGCGTAGTCAAATATACCTAAGAGATTTTTGGATGGGGTTCCTTCATCCAACATCCAAATTGGGCAAGCAAGGTGGTTATCCCAACTCAAATTGCACCATTAATTTGCAGGATGTCCAACCGTCATATCTAATATATATACTAAAATGGAGGCTTTGCTTCAATAGAACTCTTCACTCTTTATATGCATAAATACTAAAGCTCTCTATGTGCCATACAAATCTAAAAGGGTGGCTAGATATATCTTCATAGAAAAAGTATAGGTAGAAGCTTGAGAGATCCTTTCAGTACTGGAGGGTCAATCTGCCGGTGGGATAAAAGACTCTGAAACTGGGGATTATGTTTGCTACACAAACTCACTATTCCAATAGATCAGAAGCGAATCTAGCAAGCTAGCACACACTTTATGTGTGAGCTTACGAGGACACTCACTTTTGTATTGATTCCAGTGGTTTAGTACTAGAGAAAATCCATTATCCTAGATGTGGGCCATAGCTATCAGACACTGCACAACTTCATTTGTGGGGCATGAAATGAAGAAAAAATTTATTGCCTTTGGATTACCTCTTGGTGGTCCATGGTCCAGTAACTATGGCCTCGTGAGCAAGTGTCACAGTAACATCGTTGGTCTTAATAGCCTGGCTGAAAGCTTCAACAAGAGTTGTCCTATCTAGGTAAAAGGATATCTCCACCGTCTCTAGGGTGAAAGGCAAGAAGGCTTTGTAGCGAGGCCTAGGGTTGGGGTTTGATGAAGATGCCATAGGGAATATCTCATAGTAGAGACACAGAGGGAGGGGCTATTGTTTGAGTAGAAATAGGATTTAGGATTTGGGGTGTTTTGTTTGGCTTTGATAGGCAGTATATGGAGCATTTTGGATGGATGGTGAAGAGGTGAAAGTTTAGGCTACATACATTTTTTGAAAGAATGCCCAAAGTGAAGACAATGAAAGCATTTGATGGGGTTTCAATAAGAGTTTTTTAGGTGGTTTGGTTCTCTACAATGGAAACATGGACCGGGTTTAAAAAGGTGTGGAGTAGGTTGAGGTACGTGCGATGCATGAGGTAGGAGAGGGGAGATGGTCGAAGGGGGAGTCTTATCAGGAGCCATCCTTCCAGTAAGGTGCAAGATACCTATGATGGACTTGCCTGCAAAGTTTGTTGGTGGTGTTGATATATTAATAAATTTTTAATTCAAAATTTAAGATTTTAAAATCCCATAAATATAAAAAATCTTTTTTGATTTAGACTTCTAAGTAACTTAGTTTTCTAAATAGATAAGACTTAGTATTCTATTTTTGTTTCTCTCTCATCTCTTAAAATTCTATGAAATTCTATGGATACATCTCTATATTATTTGTTATGAGATACCTTAAAAAATTACTCTCTCTGCACAAGACATCTCAAGCAGATGTATTGTAAACAGACTCTCCAAGAGACTTCCATAAACGAAAAGATACATTCTAATGAAAAGATGCATCAAATCTGATGGTAATTCTAAGGGATACAATTCTTGATAAATAGATGGATCATGTGAAGGGATGAATCTTATAATGAAATGATGCCTAAGTATTCAATCGTACTCATCCTTTTGCATCTATAAATAGAAAAGAAATTGTACTTCTCATCCATCAAAACAACATCCCCTTTTATCTGAATAACATTAGATTAGAGGAGACAATTGAGAACACTAATTGAGTGAACTTGAGTGCACCTATTAAGTACTTGAGAAAAAAATTGTATCCACATAAAAAAGGATTGAGAGAGAAATTATTTTAATCAAGTTTGCATATTTTCAATGCATCTGAATTTGGCTAGTTCAATTTGACCCTAATTCTCCTTCAATAGAGTGCACTTCAAAGAGAACATGAAGCAATTTATTGTATTTTGGAAATAGACCACCGTCAACTATTTGCACTTGGCAGGATGAATTCTACTCTAAAGGAAGCACTTTCCAAAGCATGCCTCGAACTAATAATATCAAATCTTAATTTATATATTTATTATGTGTAGAAAGCTATCAATTAATATAAAACATAAAATTATAATACTAAATAAAAAAGGTTTGATGTTATAATCATGGGAAAGTCTATCTTTTTGAAATTACCCCGAACGTGAGAACAAGTCCAACCGGACCCGGTTCAATGTGAAGTCGGCAAGCCTTGCCGACTTCATCGCAAACTTCCAAAAAAAAAAAAAATCAAAAGAGGAGAACCTAATTCTCTACTCGATCCTTAGCCATAGGAGAAGATAAGGTGATGAGAACGGCTGAAAGGGTGTCATACATCGGTGGAGAAGTGGCTGAAGGCCATTTCGATGGAATATGCCGGTGAAGTCCGACTTTATCCGGAGATCATAGAGCTTATCCCCTTCCATCTTCTTCTTCTTAAATAGCTCCTTCCTTGATTGATTTTCAGCACTGAAGCCTTTCCCTTGCCTCCCTCCTCCTTCCTTATCTCCACAGCCACCGTGCCCTTGCTGAGTATCGCCATCCTCCTAAGATTGATTTTTCCTCCTCAAACCATCATTGCATTTTTTTTTCTTTTTTTTTTTATCAACATCCACTGAGATCCATCCCGTCGGCTTGCAACTCGTCATCGGCGCCACTACGCCATCGCTATCGTTGACCTCATCCCCTCCTCCCCTATGCCCTTCTCCAAGTGAAACCCCCATTCGGTTTGGAAAGAAAGAATGAAAGAATGGAAGAAAATAAAGAGAGAGAGAGAGAGAAGAAAAAAAGAGAAAGGAGAAGCATTTTTTTTTTTTTTTTTTTTAAAATGAGAAGGCAAAGGAAGAAGACCACCCCCCCACCCCCAAGTGAAAAGGAAAGAAAAAGAAAAAAAAAAAAAAAAAAAAAAAAAAAAAAAAAAAAAAAAAAGAAAAAAAAAAGAAAAAGTCCGAGGAGAAAAAGAGAGATCAAAGGGAAAGTCTATCTTTTTGAAATTGCCCCTTGATCGGATCCCAACTTGATCGGATCCAGATCAATCCGAGATGGTTAGATTCATCTTGTGATTTGATCTAAATCACAATCTAGACTGAGCATCTCTCTCCTTTCCAAATCTGATTGAGAATTTTGATCTTGATCAGAAGAAGCACATATATGAGGATTAGACCACGTGCCGAAAATTATGATTTTTAGATTCGATTGATGCTAAGTTCTCTTTTATCTCTAATTTATTTTTGTATGTATTCACATCTTGCAAAATAGATTTTATAAAAAAATATTTAAAAATTATTGAAGTTTGAAAGTATATATTTATGTATGAAAATAATTTAAAATATTGGATAAAGCATGATGTCACCTCTACATGATGCAAAATTTGAAAAGAGATGATTTCTTTATTTTAATATTGCATGATTTGTGAAAAAAAAATTATTCATGTTCACCTTGCATGAATTTTTGAATAAAAAATTATTTTATTACTCTTTTGGAGGATATAAAAATTTAGGTTGATACTATAAGTATGATTGTTTATGAGAAATTAGTTATGATGAAATCATGAGAAAAACTCTTTAGTTAGACTATGATCTGGATCTAGCCAATAAGATTGATCGTTGGCCATATGTCAGAAATATGTTTCTTCTGGATCTAACCAGTCGAGATTGATCGCTGGCATATATTGATGCGTTCGCGTGTTTGTTTTCAGAATTAATCTCTTTGTCTTGTCACGGGGTTAATCATGATCGTATGAATCAGAGCTAATTTTCTTCTGAGCCTAGTCAGTAAGGCTGATCACTTGTATACATCGATGGATCGGATATTTTATATTCAGAGGTTGTCTCTTCTGCACCTTGTTACGGGGCTGATCGTAACCATAGTCAACGAAGACTGAAAAAGATTTTTTTTTATAAATCTTACTGTTATATATGGTATATTTTGAAAATTAAAATTATATTGGTTCATGCATTTATTATTATAATATTTAAAAAAATTAATTATGCTTAATCTTTCAGAGATATTGGTAACTTACTGAGCCCGTAAAGTTCACCTTCTTTTTTTATTTTTATTCAGATCTAGAAGATACTGTGGGGCTTGGACCAATCAGTAAGGAGCATAGGATTGTATATTGATAAAAATCAGACCTTGTATATTCTTTAGGGCATATCCTAAGGAGTGCGTGGTTATCACATACCCGATCCAGATGTTGGATTTGGGGCATGATAGTTGTAGCAAGATTTAATAGAATACTAGTTATCCTAATGCATGGTACTGGAAAGCACTTGGTAGAGTACTTAGATATTTAAAAGGCACTATGTTTTGTGGCATTCATTATATTGGTTATTCTGCTGTATTAGAAGGATGTAGTGATTGATGCTAATTAGATTGCCGATTTAGAAGACTCAAAGTCCACTTTTGGATATATATTTACACTCGATGAAGTTGCTATTGCTTGAAAATTAGCCAAGCAAACTTGTATATCAAGATATTCTATGAAAGCTGAGATGATTGTACTCTTGCTAGTACTGGACAACATGTAGAATGGCATAAAAGTCTATAAACAAATATTTCGTTTATAGATAAGCCAATTCATGCTTTGTCTATACATTGTAACAATCAAGTGGCTAAAGCTAAAAGCTAAGTAAAAATACTCCAATGAACTTAAAAGATATATATGCTTGAGACTAAAGATATTAAGGTACCTTCAAAAATATGGAGGAATAGCATTGGAGTATATAAGGACCACTAAGAATATAACAGATATACTAACCAAGGGACCTGCAAGAAGGCAAGTTATAGAATTAATAAAGGAAATAGGATTGAAGCTCATTAATTGATTATCAAATAATGGCAACCCAATCCTACTGATTGGAGATCCCAAGAAGAAGGTTCAATGGGTACTAATAAGTTATTTTAAGATGATAGGAGAATTACGAATAAAAAATTGGAGATGATTACTTCATAGTCCCATTCTGATAAAAATACTTTTTAATACAATAGCAAAAGGATAGTTATCCTTAGTGAATCCATAGCTAATTATGCTGGGTGTTTCCGTTGCACACCCTTGAAGGACTCATCTATGTGAGTGTTGTTGTGGGGCTGCAACCTATGGGATTGGGCTATCTCTAGAGCACTCATGAAACCAAGATACCAGTGTAAGAATGAAAAGTGCTAATCCAATTGAATGTGAAAATAGTCAGTACCATGTATATAGCATATGAAATTTATGTCAAAGAGCCTAGTTTAAAACTTTGTTCACTACAGTCTCTATAAATAAAATATGTCAATACTAAGTAAAGATTCAAATCCGCAAGGTACTTTTATCTATTTTATAGTATTCTTAATTCAGATACATTTTGTATGTATTATATGATTTTTAAAATTTTGAATTATAGGGAATTATTGATCTATTAATAAATTTTTAATTTAAAATTTGAGATTTTGAGAATCCTATAAATATAAATAATCTTCTTTAATTTAGACTCCCAAATAACTTGATTTTCTAAAAAGATAAGATTTAGTATTTTATCTTTATTTTTTTCTTTTCTTTTAAAATTTATGGAATTCTATGGATACATCTCTTAATTGTTTGTTACGAGATATCTTAAAGAAATCACTTTCTCTCTTCACAAGAGATCCTGACCAGATGCATCATAAACGGACTCTTCGAGAGACTTTCATAAATGAAGAGATGTATTTTAACGAAAAGATATATCCAATTTGATGATGATTCCAAGGGATACAACTTTTGATGAACAAATAGATTACGTAAAGGGATGTATCCAATAAAAAGATGCTTAAGCATCCAATCATACTCACCCTTTCACATCTATAAATGAAAAAAAAATTGTACTTCTCATCCATCAGAATAGCATTTCCTTCCATCCGAATAATATCAAATTAGAGGAGAGAATTGAAAGAACTGATTGAGTAAATTCAAGTGTATCCATTAAGCACTTGAGAAAAGGATCATGTCCACATAAAAGAGGATTAGGGAAAAAATTGCTTCAATCAAGTTTTTTGATTTTCAATGTATTTGGATTTGGCTAGTTTGGGTTCGACCTTAATTCTCCTTCAATATTAGATTATACTTTAAGGAGAGCATAAAGCAATTTAGACCACCATCAACTGTTTGTATATAGATAGAGCGAATTCTATTCTAAAAGAAGTACTTTTCAAAGCATGCCTCGAATTGGATAACATCAAACTTTAATTTATATATTTATTGCATATAGAAAATTATTAATTAAGTATTAAACATAAAATTATAACACTAAATAAGAAATATTTTTCCAACAAGTGGGGCTTTGAGGACCTCACCATATGTGGCAGAGTTATGCATGTTCTCAAAGAAAGGGAAAGCAGAAGCCAAATGTACAAGACCATCATGTGGTTGAGGATAATGAGGTCTCTTGGAGGTGGCGGGAATCCATTCTCTATTAGGGGATCACGAGATATCTTTAGGAATCAAGCATCTTGATGGTGGAGTGATCGAGGGTGAGGACTTGGTTATCTCTTAAAAGCTATAACTCTTAGAGTAACATGTTGGTGTTTATATATATATAGAGAATGGATCGTGAGATATCTTTAGGAATCAAGCATCTTGATGGTGGAGAGATCGAGGGTGAGGACTTGGTTATCTCTCAAAAGCTATAACTCTTGGAGTAACATGTTGGTGTTTATATATATATATATATATATATGTGTGTGTGTGTGTGTGTGTATGTCTGTATGTATGTATGTATGTGTATATTTCAGAAATTGTAAATTGTTATCTCTTCATGTATATGTATGTTATCTCTTCATGTATGAAAGGTATAGCCTTTATGTCTTGTTATTCAGTTTCTAGGAGCACTAACTAAAGGAAGGCTAAAAATGGACTGAGCCACATCTTTATTCAAGTTTGGCCCAAAAAAATTTTAGGCTTCAGTCAAGCTTAGATCTGAAAATTTTAAACTCAAGACCAAGCCTGACCCCAATCTGATTGGACCAGCTTGAAATTATGGAATGAACTATGGTTCATCGAATCACAAATTACGTTCTCATTGATAATTTAGAATTCTAATTATTTTAACATATCTTGAATGGATCTAACTGTTATGCCTACGGAGATTCATAGAAGCTCGAACATGCCAATATTCAATAGTCCTGAGCCCCAAGGTATAAGGAATAATGACAAAGGATTTGAGACTTTTCAGGCTTGAATTTGAGTGAAAGACTTGTTTAGGCTCAGACTTAAGCTGAGCCATTGACATACTCAAGTTCGATTTAAAAAATAAATAAGCTTTATATTTAAGCTCATATTTTGACTTCAAATCGGACCAGCCTGCTAGGCCTCTGTTGGCCTGATCTTATTTTTAGCACTAAATTCAAGCAATGCTAGATATACAAGTCCCTTTTGTTTTTCTAAGTAAAAATATGCCATGAGTGTAAATTAAATCTTTCTTCCTCTTATGTTTACAATGACAAATATACTCGTCCATATCAATTTTGCGACATTCAAAAAAAATATAATTTAAATAAATTAATAATTAATATTATAATTATCTATATAATATTTTTTTAAATAAATGATTTAATTATTGATTGATCCGAAATGACACGAGATAGTCGAAGATCCATCCACTCTCTTTTATACCTAGACATTCCTTTGTCTGTTTGCCATGATGTTTGTTCCGCATATGTTCTGAAAGACGAACAGAATGGCAAACTAGATAGTTTCTTACGTCACTATTCTGAAGATTAGATCTAGTGACAGCATAAGATGTATCATAGGCTTCATAAGATTTTTATTTTTTAATTTTATAGGTTGTAATCGTATTAGAGTCATACGATAAATTTTTGTATCAAAAAAAAAAAATAAATAAAAAACAAGTGGCCCAGTTCACATCTACTAAAATTTAGAGCCAGCAGGAATGTTTATCGAGATCATCTGCACTGCCCATCGCACGCCACGGCATCGTTCATCTCACACATATTGTTCTACGGCGGGTCCCACAAGAACGGCCATCCACAAAACTATCCAAGCATGCGACGGGCTGGACACACGTACGAGTAACTACCTGAGGGCCCGCGTACTCCTTTTTTCAGTTCTCTATTCTTGGAGGGAAAATCCTCCTGCTCCCAAAATTCGAAGCTGCTTGTAGCGCGAGAGGGAGGAGATCGGCGTCATCTAGGGTTTCCAAACGATGAGGGCGCAGGTGAGCTCTCCTTTATCCTTTTTTTTTTTTCCTTCTTCGATTGGTACTTTAGATTTCTCATCAGATCTAGCCACTGCTTTCGTTTCTTTTCGAATTCTCTCGGATCATCGAGCTTAGTTTCTTCTAATTGGATCTCTTCCCTCTTCTCTCACTTTTTTTTTGTTACAAATTTCGTGCATTATTTATTTCTGGATCTTGTTTTTCTTAAGTTCTCACAGATCTGAACGAGTTGCTAGGGTTTGTGTCGCCTTAGGTGTCGTATTCCATCAATTCTGCTGTCGTCTTCTGTAATTGGTGATCGAGTTTATTGTGTGTTTATAGTATCCATGAGGCTTAGATTTGTTATTTTCTTGGATCAGGGATTTGACGGTCGGTTTACTTATTTTTGCTATGGTAAGGAACTTAGTGTTTGGATCAAGTAGTTGATAATTTGCTGAAGTGACATTTAAGCTATTACTTGGCATACTTGCTGGCCTGCGTGAGTTTGACAATTTAGAACCTAACTGTTAGGGTCCTCTGAACCTGGAGGCTGTTTTAATCTTGCCATTGTTGGAATCCTGAGTTGAGCGCCTCCTTTTTTTTGACTTGGGAGTTTTTGTCTCCGAAGTCCTCTTACAATCATACAGAATGCTTCTTGTTTTTTGAAAAATCCTTGTCATAATTAGAAGTCACTTGTTAATGACTATATTGACATGGATTTTGAGTTTTTATTTATTCTAATTAACTGATCGACCAGTTTGGTTGTTTTGAACTTTCATACGGTTCTTCTGTGTTTATGAAAATGTAGAAAAAAATGAACTTTTGTTCTCTCAATAACATGTCATGCTTCATGGTTAGATGTGTGACATATGCCTTTTGTTTCCTTGTTTTTTCATTTAGCCAAGTTGATTGCATACTAGGAGAGTGGAATCTAAATATGCGATTAGTAAAGGATGGTTGATGCCAATTTCATCATTTTGTATATCTGGCCCGATGCTACATGTAGAAATACTTCTCTTTTCCACTTGATATCAGCTTATTGTATATCTGTATAACTCATGAATCTTCACATTGTTCTTGGTTAACCCATATCATGCATGTTGTTTATCATAAAAACATGTAATATAATGCACGTTGTTCATCATATAAACATGTAAAATAAACATGTAATATAAACATGTTGTTCATAAAAACATGTAACTAGCAAGGAGTGAGGGAAAAACAGTCTTAACTGCAGGCAAACTCCTGACTGCTCTCAAGAGCCAATTGGTACTAACTCGTTGAAGTCCTGTCAGAAAATAATAAATACTAGCTAGATATATAATTAAAAAAAAAGAAGAGAGAAAACCTTCACAGATAACGATGGAGTAAGATTCAAAGGTAACAGGTTGTAGTTGAAAGTAAAGAATGCATCTAGTAGCAAAAGATCATGGTGTTAAATCTCCAGATGTTGGTGTTCTGTGCTTTTTATCCAGAATGCAATTAGCATTGTTTATGGTCGTGAGGATAAACTGTATGTATATTGAATAAGCGAGGAATCCATGATGAATTAAACCTGGGCTCATGCTATATTCACAAAAGTTGATTGCAAACATAGAAATCAAGAAAAAAGAGTGTGCGAAAGGTCACTTCAGACTTTTTTGGCTGATATCTTATTGTTCAGATTTTCTTTCTTTGCAATTGGGCATAGTTTTCATGCTTGAGATGAGTTAAGCTTAATTTGTAATGGTCACACTTACATCTTTATATAGCTTGTGAGTTCTCATTCCTTCGTTCTTTCTTCTTTCCTCTTGGGATTTTTTTCCTGTTGCCAGGTTCTTCTGTATTTTTAATTGGCCCTCATTAACTCATTCAAAGCTGCAATGGTGGAGATTGGGTCACTAAAAATGCAACATGTAAGTGGTTCTTGAAGTAATCTCAAAGATTTGATATTGTATTTGAACTGCTGTGATGTAAACGTAATGGGGAATAGGTAGTCCATTTATCCTTATCTATGTCTTTATATTGTTGGTTTGTATTAGTTTGTCAACTAGGACTTGACATGTTACTGTTTAAATTCTTGAGTTTGACATGTTATTATTTTAATTCTTGAGATTCTTTTTGTTGCTTCAATGTTCATATATTGGATTAAGTTGTGATTCTAGTTAGTCATTTTGTCCCTTTTATTCACATACAGGGTCATGTATTTATGTTGAGCATTTAAATTCTGAACTAAAATAACAGGCTGGATCAAGTGAATGTCAGAGTTTGGGCAGTTCTCTGTGTCCATCTGGTCGATTTCCAAAGGTGTCTATTGGTATCACAGTTGAGAGATGCCCAAAAATGGGATATGGATCAACAAAAGATGGTGCTGCATTGCCTACTTGGGAGAGAGTGTCCTCATCCCAGGGAAAGGTTTTAGAAGAAAACAGAGGACCTGGAATTGTAGAAGCCTCTGAAGGAAGACTGGCCGCTAAAGATCAGAAGGCTTCTCCAGGTTTAGTTTGTCATGAAACACCAACTACAGAGGCAGTGCAGATCTTTGCAAATAGGGCTTCAATGCTACAGTCAGAGGATTGTTTTCACAAAAAAATTGATACTGTTGCTCCCAGAAAAAGGAGAGAGAAAGATGGAAATAGTGAAAGGGTGGAAGAAGTTTTGGTTGCTGCTACGGAGGAAATGCATGCGCTAGATGAAGATATAGGTGGAGAACATCCTAAGGGAATGAACAAGAACAATAATGAAGCTCTAAGAATGAAGCTGTGGGCCATACTTGGTAGTGCTTCACAGAACAAGCAAAATATGATCTCACCAGATGTTGAAGACACAATATTGCATATAAATCATGAAAGGGAACCCCAAATGGACAAAGTAGCAAAGCCCAAGCAGAACTCAGATACGATTGAGACAGACTCTGAAAGCCCAAAACAAACCATAAGAAGACCTGTTACTCGCTCCTTAGCACGGAGGAAAGCTCCACCAACTACAGCACGCAAGTTGGAAGGTCAGGCTGGCTCTAGAAAGAGGCCTTTGTCCTCCTCCATCTCAGGTTCTAAACTGAAACTTGATGGGAAGAACATCTTTTCTTTTGAGGAAGGTGAAGGGAAACAACGAAGCTTAGAACAGACTATCAGGTTTAAAGGGAAGAGAAGTGAGCAGAACAAGGCTAGAATTGAACCTCGGAGGATTTATTTTCCTAGAAAACAGGCTTCACACAACAGCAAGCAGACTAATGGTAAAGAACAAACATTGCCATCACCTGATAAATCATCACCACAGAGCAAGAAAACAGCACATTCTTCTCCGCCATGTCAGGGTCAGAAAGACATTTTGGAAACAAAAACTGAAGTTCAAGATGTTAATTATCATTCACATACAGCAGTACACAAACATTTTGCCCGTTCATCACTACCATGTGATGCAGAAACTCATGAATATAATTGTAACTCATTCGTGAAAAGGAAAACACATTCATGGGAGCATACAAACAGTTCACAAGTGCCCAATGATGCTTACCTGCACAAGCGGGTCAGAAGTCCAGCAGCAAGGAATTGTAATCCCTTGTATAACTCTCAGAATGCAACTGGAGCTATGAATGCAAGTACAGCTACACCTTCACCAAGAAGTAAACTACCAAATGAGTCTTTCTGGAGTCCTATACCGGTTAAGAAAAGAATGTTGACAAGAAAAATTTATAGCTCAATAAGTCTGGGCAACTCGAGAGGAAAATCTAATGGTTCAGATGCGGAAACAGAAACATCTGTATCCTTTATATTGCTATCTTTCCAAGTACCATGTTTGGATAACTTGAATTAGTCCTTCCATTCTTCCTTTGAGTTTGCCTTAATGTGCATTCATCAGTCAGGAACGCATGTTGTGGGAAAAATAGAAATTGAGAAGCAACCATCTCTATCACCAATCAAAGACCAGGACATTAAGGGCTTTGAGGCAAACAGTATTTTTACAAAAGGTTAATAAATTTTCATATGATCGCATATATAAGTAAGTCATTTAGTATTATTTATCCCAATTGTGCTTCGATTTCTGCCTTTTGTTGTCTGCTTTTGTAAACATACCTGGGTGGTGAAGACAGTCAACACTAATCACTTACTGATCACCTGTTAGCATATGACCAGCTGACAGTTGACGTTCCTTAGCTCATTCTATTATCCAACGTGGATAGAATAATGGCTCCCATGCATCACAGTTCTGCATACTCTATTCTGGTCCAAAGAATGTTACGTTAGACATTATTTACTGCATGGATTCATGTGCGTAAACTGGTCTATTACTTTCTGTCCTACAATGCCAAATCACATTTTTGAAACATAGGGATGTTGTGCGGATGGGTAGATTATGTTGTTTGCTGTAAGTAGTGGTGGCCAGAATCTTCTTCTTAGAATTTTCCTAGAATCTCAGACCACACCTGCTTCTCAAGCGCTTCCTTAGTAAAAGTGTTTCTCAATATCCACTTCCCCGCACCCATATCCACTCCTGCACCTACTCCCTATCTGGGCAACTAGGTCATATACTGCAAGCCGTAATTTTGGGCCTTTGGTAAGTCATGGATTGTGGTCCTAGAAAAAAAGACTGATACTATTCGATCATGTAACTGGAAGAAGTTATTTCTAGTGCGCAATGGTCAAGATGGGGCTGTTTATTATTTTATACCTGAATATCATGATTGGTGACAAGCCAATTATATTATCACCTTACAGAATGTATGAGGCTAAGGTTGCATGACTACATAATTTGTACTTTGCTGTCAACTATTAAAGTGAAAAGAACTCTTATTTTCACATTTCATTATGTTAAGGGAAACATATTGTCCGGATGTTAAAATAAGTTACTGAAATAGAACCTTAAAATGAGAAATGACTTATCTATTTCATGTAAGAATAGAGCTAGGTACATATGGCTTCACTTATTGTGATCCTACATTTGGTTTCTGATGGGTCCCATTGATCATGTGCTGTATTCAAGAAGGATCTAATATCTGTGACTATTATCGCTACATGCTAAGCATCATGAATTTAATGTAATAGTTAATGAGATATCAACCTAGCCTTAGGTCAAAATATTTTGCCTATTTAGTTTCATTTTGGACACCCTGGGCAAAAGTTGCCCAAAACAGAGCAAAAAGGATGTAAGTTATTTTAAAGAAAGTGTCATCTGCATAGTTGCACATAAATATTTGTGTGCTTGTTAACTATGTCAAACCAGTATTTATGAATGTTACAAGTAAATTGTCAAGTTGACATTAACACCACTCATAGATATTGATTTTGTGAAAACCATGTGGTTTTGGATATTTTTGTTCAGTTTTATACAATAAACTCAATGATATACTACTTCTTTAGGTCTGTTAGTTAAATTTTTGTAGTCAAAAAAAAAAAAAGTTCAGTTTTGACAATTTTTTGATCTATTTTGTTCCAATGCCCTGGCATGACTTTACAGCAGATAAAAGCTGAATTATTTAATGTGAAAAGCAGTATTAGTATCAAGATATCAAATATGATATACACTACTATTGTATTAATAAATTAAGATCTCAGCTTCAGTTTTAGTTTCAACTAGGACAGATGAGTGTTGACTTTGACAGTTTTAATCGTCTTGGTAGCTTGGGTTCCATTTTCGGCCAAAAAAAAGATAAGATGTTCAATAATAGAAAGCATTAGGGGAAAATTAGAAAACAAAGAAAAATAAGACAAGAAAATTAAATAATTTTGACATTGTTTTAAAATTTATTCTATTGTTTATGATCTTCTGGTGTATGGTTTTAGTCGTTCCATGCTGAAACAGTCAATTATGACCTTTTTCTGAAAAGTTAATAATCATTCCAATATATGATTTATTCCCCCTCTTTCACTTCTTCTCACAGCTCCAACTGTTACATATTATGCTATTATTTGATGACAATCTGAAACATTAAAAATTTAATGTCTTGCGATTTGAACTAACAACCAAAACTGTGCCAAAAATATATACTGATTCGACTTTCTTTGGAACCCAATATTGTCATGCTTCAATATATTCTTGACTTGCAAAATTCATGTTAATTTGAGAAAATGTTTCTCAGAATCTAAAGAAATGTAGAAATGACAACTTGGTTGCATAGCTTGCTCATATGTATGATAATTTGACCTCAACCTAATTTTGCACAAAACTCTGAAGTGAGCTCTCGATTTAGATTGTCTGTTCCTGGTTGAAACCAAAATGTTCCAGTGCTAATTTTGCAGTTTTGGCCAAAATTTCAAGTTATGTTGTAACTAGCACGATCAGCATGCATCTGGCTGCTTTTGCTTTTTCGGTGGATAAAAATGACTTTTCACCTCTCAATTCTCCTACGTTTTCCCCTGTGGTAGTTAATCAGGTAGTATCATTTTATATAATAAATCTTGGGATTTATGGCAGTTTTGGCGGCTTTACTGTGGTTAGAGGGAAATTCAATATCTAAAACCTGTATCTAATTTACTATTTCTCGCATGAAAAAAGAGGTCAATCATTTCCTATACTAACTTCTTGTTGATTCTATAGCCTACTGATGTTCCAGTGTTTACGATCCAATATGTTTCTGAATCTCCATACTTGGTGCCTGCACTAGAATTTTGTCTAACAATAGCATGGAGTTTCTTCATTTTTATCAATATTGTCATTGTCCCTCGAAGTTGTTACATCTGAGTTTTGACCACAGGAATAATAACTATAGCCAAAAAGTTTAAGATAGTAATATGCATACTTCCATTAGTTTCTTTTTTTCTTTTGTTAAAATCAATGTATTATACTATTATCGTAAATCATGATTCATATTATGCATAATGCGCAATTCCATGTGCAGGTTGTAGACAGATTGAAAAATATTTTTCAGATGCTGGCAGCCCCAAGATGTCTCCACTCACCCTTAATCATAGGAAAAGAGTACACAGGCAAAAAGTTGAAAAATTGTGCAAATCCAACCTATCTTCACCATCTCCAATTGGCACTTGCGGTAACCGAGACAAACCTTTTCTCACCATCTTTTACATAATCTTTTAAAGCGCATATCAAATTTACTTGCAACTACCATGATTTAGGAACTGAAGAAACTACTGGCTCATATGAATCCTCAGAGCAATACCCAGAGGACAGCTTGGCCAGGTCTCTTTCTTCTTGATGTAAATACTCTATCTTATCCTCATACTTTTTGCTTATTTCATGTGGTGTGCCATTTGCATTATGTAGCAGAGCTGTTTGCCAACTGGCATTGGTTTTGGAAAGGTTCAAGCGCAAAGTAAAATCACAAACAGTCAATAAAAGCTCTGAGATACTCTCGGCTGCTGCAGAAAAAATATGCCTGCAGCTACAGGATGCTGAGTCTCATATACAGGCAGATTTGTAAGTTGGACATACCGAAAATGATAACAATTATCAACAATATTTCCTTCCTATATAACTTCGATTCAATAATGAAAACATTTTCTCTGCCTGTAGGGGGAAGTTCATCAGCACTGGCAATTCCAAGAGAAAGCATCTGGAATCTAAATTTCATGGTAAGAAACCTAACAAGAGTTTTTTTGGTCCAAAACAGGCCTTAATAATTCTTTATACTGTCAGCTTGATAGCGTCATTTAAAGAAGTTAAGACCTTAGACTCGAGGTCAGCAGCATGTTTTGGCACACATGCGCTATCCCATTGGACATATGCCAAGAAGGCAATATTGCCTTGCTCCTTATAGGCAACTTATACGAGGTGCATGCACATAAACCATCCAAAAAAGAAATATTATATATGATTGATGTAAATACTCAAATAAAGAGAATATACACAAGTGGGAAGCAAGTTATTTATCATCAGATAATATGCCACTGGCAATGTTCTTTAGTGATCGTCCTCCGTTTTCCTTAAAGTGGGTCATTGGCCAATAGTTTATTGCATTAAAGTGTAACAAATCCCTTAATATATTGTAATCAGAGCATATAGGAAGTCACATGGGAACAGAAGTTAGAGTGTTAGTGGATATGATGCAGCCGGGGTTCTGAGTTTTCATGCTTATATAAATGTCACAAGACATGACAGGCAAAAGTGTAGACATACCAAATCAGGACAGAGACGACATGAAGATAAAGTTCCAAAGATGCATCAAAGCAACAACAATCGTAAACATCAAATGCATAAAAAACTCACGAAACATCATGGATAATGAAGTTTGCCAAGAGAATGAAAGGTGGAGACATGGTTAAGGAGCCATCAGCTGAATTTTGAAAAGCTAGAAAATACAATAGAAAAAACTGATCGAGCATTGGGAGTTATACCTAATTTGATGACTTATCGCAGACTGCTCTTCCCATGTTCTATGACCCAAATTCACATGGTGAGTTCCATCAAGGACAAGGCCATACAACTGATCAGTACTCTTCTCTCATGCATGCAGTCCAAGATCTCATTGAACAAGGCCACGTAGTTGTTTCTTCATCCCCAGCAGGTCCAACAACATTTCCAAAACCCTCTTCTGCCACATTTGGTAAGTACACCAGTATGGATTAGTGCATCTGCGAATCTCATAGAGGATGCCCAGGGACAAGAAGACCTAGTACACCTTTCTCCAGCATCAGATGAGGTGAATATGATTTGTCTCTTAGTGCTGCTAGGCTCTACGAGACCTTGCCTCCGAGGTCCCATCAGAGTTATTTTCCAACTTCTACACCTATGATTATTCCCGGCTATCCATCCTTTGCCAATTCGGTGTCATATCTGTTGCTTCGTGATCCATCTCCCCAAAAAAATCCTTCATCTTTGCCTTTCTTTGGACCCCCTCATTGGTGTCCAAAGCAAGCAGCTCTACTGACTTAGGTCATTTTAGTCAACACTTAGCTAATTCTGGTTAAAACTAGCACAATTTCTGTATGCAGGGAGAAAACTAGCATCAATATGTTGATTGCAGATTTACTTTTGCTTCCACCTTTCATTCATCTTATTATGCTGTTTTTGCGACATCTTGTAACTTTCTTTCAGATTTTTCCCTATTGAAACTGGTTTAAGCTGAAATTGGTTGGATGCAGAGCAACAAGGAAAGCTGAAGTTTATACATGACAAATTTAAAGAGGAGATCAATCAGCACCTCCTGGACTGTGGGAACACCCTGGAAGAGTTTGAAGCACACCAAACAGAACTTAAGGGATGTGCAGACCGGCAGAGTAAGTGAGGCTGATACCTGGCTCAGATGTTATAACAAAATAAATGTAGGAAGCAAATAGGTGGTTACTTTTCGAAAGGAGAATTATCTGGAGTCTTCTTTCAACCTTTGATAGCCTGGATATCATGCATTATATCACGTCTTGGCATGTAATGCCTTAAATCAGTCTGGTGTTTGTGTTTAAACTTCCCTTTTTCTGGGTCTCCTTAGTAGTCCCGGAGACATCCTGTAAGTTTCCTGTTTAGAATGGTGACGGTCAACAAATTGACCACACAACAGTTTGTGGCTTGCCCAGCTCCAATGACCGAGTAGCCCTAGTAGTGCAGATGTCTGACTCATACATGTACAAATTGTGTGCTCATCTCTACATCAGCATCCTTAGAAACATATGCAATTAAACATTGGACATCTTATGCTTCATATACTTTATATTCTTAGGTTCCCTACACTGTCCTTGTTTTTATTCATTATTTTGTTGAAACTGGGGGTGGGCTCTGCCAAATTATTTTCTTCATTTTCTTTCAATTTTGAAAGCTGAAATGATGAATACTTACCAAACAACAGATCAGAGATTTTCCTAGGAACAGGAAAATTGAGACCTTGCTGGTACCTTGCTCAATAAGCTGCCTCTCAGATAAATCATTAACTTGTGTATTCTGAAAATAGTTTGCAAGGCTTTTAGGTGTCATATAAAAATCTCTCTCGCTCTCTCAACCTTGTTGGTTCTCCTATGTGAGCAGAGGCATTCCATAGGAAGCTTCTCCTGCAAGTTGAAGAAGCAATGGAGGCTCAGCTAAATGTTGCAGAAACAAGCATTGCCATGATTCATGAGGTGAGTTGCCTGTTAACAAGTAATTATTTAATGGATTCCAGTAGTATGATTGGCAGATGACATGAATATTTGGTTGTTGAATATTGTTACTATACCAAGACAGTCGGCTTGCTGCTGGTACCTTGGTTTTGAGACTATTGTTGATCAGGTACAAGTGCTTGTGGCTGCACAAACTTAATTAAGGGCATCAATCTATATACGCCCTGGACCATTATGGGGAGCAAGAAATTTAATCTTGCTTGTCATTTTTTGCCAACATAGGATTTATAGAATATGGATTGGCATTTTGCTCTCATTTGCTGCAGGAAGCAAGGAAAAAGATGAATGGTTTAAAGCAGGCACTGAAGGAGTTGCTGGCAGAGGGCACAATTTGTTGATCAGGTTTATCATATGAAGGATGATGACAGTAGCTGCAGGCAGGTTTCTGCTTGAATCACATAAGTCCATTAGTGTAAACATACAAACCCTTTGCAAATCCTCATTTTTGTTCCACACTTGGAAAAGAAAGGTGAAGAACAAGCTGACAACTGTTATTTTTGACTGTTAAAGTTACAACCATGCAAATTATCTCATTGCTTCAATGCTGTATATAGGACATGAGTGAAATGTCCTTATAGTCAATGTAAATCTCTATAATGATGATGAAATCGCCGAGAATTGATTTTTGTTTAACTGGATGAGATTCATTGAAATGTTTGATAAGGTTCGAGCAAGTTCATGTGCGTGCACCATAAACTTGTTTTGATGATGGGTGCAATGTATTGATTTTTCACTGCCTTCGAATTGTCCTTATCAAATTATGGATTTCGCTTCGTGCAGCAAAACTCTTTTGTATAATTTTTAAGTGGTCTTTCTGAACCCATTGCTTTCAGCACCTTGCAGATTGAGAGGTTAGCTGATTGTTGGGTATACAGAAAGTCTTGTATTCAAAAGCTAAAACTGCACCAAATTAAATGTGATCATTTGAAACCTATATGTTGAATGATAGTGCAAAGGCTGAAATGCTGCATTACGGTGGTATCTTGTCTAATCATGATTACAGCTGGTGCAGTGCAATTCTGATCACATCTCAACTAACTCAGTAAA
The DNA here is from genome assembly GCF_000442705.2 of Elaeis guineensis. NCBI lineage: Eukaryota > Viridiplantae > Streptophyta > Magnoliopsida > Arecales > Arecaceae > Elaeis > Elaeis guineensis. Next base: position 82,718,236 of record NC_025999.2, read on the forward strand.
TGGATAGACAGAAGAAAGTAGTGCTCGATTAACCATCATCCTTTGATTTTACTTGCAAGTTTCTTGTTTGGTTCCCATTTGTACCATTTGACATTCCAGTTCAACTTTCAGACTCTTACAACAAGCCTTGGAACAATCTTGTTTGCGACCATGGTCATTCTCTTGATAGCCGAAAACAGCACTTGAGAAGTTGACTGCTGTAGCAGACTATTGAGGACACATCAACATTTTTTCAACAATTGCTAAGGATTCTTGAGTCCTATAAATCTTTCATTGGTCAAATGTCCCTACAAGCTAATTAATTTGTGTTGATTGCAAATTAGGTGATTTGCGACTTTCATAGATACGTTTGCAATTATTAACAGTTTATTCAGTGAGTTCCTATGGGTGCAGAGCGGTGATGGTGTTTGTTGTTTGCTATGCGATGGCTATTGTTTGTTTGTGGCTCCTGTTTATCTCAAGCTCGGCATAAACAAGTATGCTAACATATACTACTTCAGTACAGTTTTATTTCTATTTTTGAATACTTGAATTCTTTTTAGATCTTTGCCCTTAGGTGAATTATCTTGAATCTTGGATCTGTAATATTATGTTTGAAAAGGATGCATGCTTGAGTTCTTGATTTGCCTAGATGTTTTGCTACAAAGAAGCAGTACCCATTGGCTTGCTCTTTTGACATGAATATGTGAAATTTGGTATGTAATATAAATACATACAAATTATGAGCCAAAAAAATGGGTATATACTAATTAATTGAGGAAATACTTTTGTCCACTCATGCATGGGGAACCTATGGTGGGGTTATACTCCCACCACGCCCTCTCTGTGTGTGTGTGTGTAGAGAGAGAGACCTGCAGTGTAACGACCTAGTTTTGGCGATTTTTCAGACGCATCATCCAAGAATTAAATTCCGAGCCTTAGGTTACGAAGCAGAGGGGCAGCCTATTGGAGCAATATGAGGTCATGACTCGAGTTAGTGGCTGTTAAAATTGCTAGATTTCACTTAATTGTAATTCCATTTGTACCTATCTTTCATGCAAGCCGATGGATTCAAGATTGATACAATCTCCATTGATGTCAACTAGGTTTAATAAGGTTACCAAGCTAACTGAAATATGCTTTTATTTGGCTCAGCTGGGAGTTAGGTTTTATTAAAATAATAAATGAACAAAGTTTGGCCTCAAACGTGGGGCTCCACTAGACCCTGCTTCAATCTACTCGGATCAAAATTCCCCCTATCAAGACTACTTCATATACCTTGAGTCCCAATCAGGTGGTCCGAATGGCTTGATCAAGCCGTTTCTCCTTGAATTGGTGCTTCCCGTTTCATTTGGATGTACCCTTTTTTCAAATAAACAACCTTCATATTGACACATAAACAAATAAAGGGAGAGATATGCATGAACTTTAATGGGACTATATTCATTGAACTTATCGCAAAAATTGCTGCTATGTAGCGTCACAGTCATCCGTGAGATACTCCTTTTTATTGGACAAACAACATCCATCACTTCTTTTTTTTTTTTTTGTTTTTTTTTTTGGGTAAACAACATCCATCAACTGTAGCCTTTGATGGTGCGCGTACTTGCAACCAATATTAGTATCGTGTATCTGGTAGAGACTCGAAATGATGTCTATGTTGCAAGAGCAATTACTCCCTGTATGTACTATATGACCGTCACAAATCACAATCATTTTTATGAGCCTCATTAAGCATACATCTTGATACATCATTATATAAAAGTGATTATGATTAGTGACGTATATGATTAGGAATAATTTTTTTATATTATAGGGTCAGGGAATGGAGAATTTATCGATTAGAACTGTTCATCAAATAAAACACTGCCATATCATTCGGTGTGAGATTAAAAAGAAAGGAAACGGCGCGTGCTGTCAAAAGGAAATCTAATCATTTCACCCATACTTTATCCCTTTCCCCGCATCCACAAATTTCCAAAAGCTTGCTTGAGGTTGACACTTAGATTCCAAGGATGTCATTTTTTAATTATATGAAGACTAATGCAACACGTACATGCATCCCCTTCCACTTCCTTTTCCTCCAAGAAAAGGATTAGATTAAAGAGATGGGCATGGGTTCGCACGTGATCCCGTCATCAGCCAACCCCCGCTCCAGAATCCCAGATGCTAACCTTGCAAAAAGACACCCCCAACTTAAATAAGGATAGACCAAAACGGAAATGAAGCCATAACCGCCACCGCCCCGGAGGCCATTAAAGGAAAGATACGACGTAGGTGTAACAAACCAGACGCTTTTATATTCCTGGTAGCTGACCTCTTCAAAAGAAAAATCTCCAAGCAATCCCTTGCTTGATCAAAGAAGATTAAGGAGAATCTCTCATTAAAAATTAAAGTAGTCCTATACCTAATAATCTCTATTATTAGAAAAGCAGGGATTCTACTTATCATACCATAGAGAGCTGCAAGCAGTCATATATGACATGCATGCATCGCACGGTCAATATCTATATATTATCATTTATCATGTGATGGATGGGGCACATGATGCATTGTAATATACTAAAAACATCTATTTGCGTAAATACTTTGGGAAGTGGGTGTATAATTGTTTATTACTAATAGACAAATGCGTATGGTGGGAGTATCAAGTAAAATGAGATCCGGTAATCACTCATCTATAAAAGATTAAAATGGTATATGGTTGAGGAAAGGGTGTTACAAAATTATTGTTTTAGATCCCCATGGACCCTACGAACCCAACACCAAAATCCAAAATCATCATCCAAATCATGTGCCAGCAATAAGATAAGAAAAGATGGAGGGAAAGAACCGAACAATGGACCCCTGAAAACCAGCAGATCCAGCCAGGCAAAGGAGTTTGTGCCAGACCACCACTGCCATCCAGTGGAAAAAAAAACAAAATAAATGACGACATGTTAAACATCATCATCTCAGGCAACTGGAGATTAGCACTTGAGAAGCAAAAATTCCAAGAATCGTTTTTTTTTTTTTTGGGGTAGAATTCCAAGTATCATTAGATCAATAATAGCAGCTGTTACTGGAGACAACACAGTTTTTCCACATAAAAAATGCACTAAAATACATGGCACTCCATCAATCCCAGTACCAAAACCAAGATACCATCCATTAAAATAATAAGGAAACAAATGAACAGAAGCTACCATGCATTAAAATAATAAGGAAACAAATGAACGGAAGCCTGCATGAAGGACACATGCTATGGTCAGCATTTGAAAACAGCCTAACAAATTCTCGCTCCCATCCACCCCACGCTGGCGGCAAATAAATGAAAATGAGATTAAAATGGGATCAACGAAATCCTGCTAATTCCAAATTTTCCGTTCACATTTCTAAATTTTTAAAAACAGAATTATCGCTTCCCACATAATTTATATGCTACGGTCTGCAGGAACCCACAGCAATATACAATTAAAAAAATAATAATAAATTCGCCAATACCATTCAAATTGCTATAAAGCTTAGTTTAATCAATGAAAAAAAAAAACAAAGGAACCTGATGAAAAATATCAGTATTAGATCTCATAATTGCTTAATTTCTGAACATGGTATGCTACCTACCAAGGGAGTTCCAATCCAAGAATTAAATCCACGAACAATAAAGAACACCAACCTCATATCAAATATCCATTTTATTAAAAAAAACAGAATACTCCATTTTATCTTTCCCCTCTGATTTGCTCTCTGGTTCCCCTCCTCTACTGTACTCCACCATCCATTTCCTCCCAATGGATCCAAAAACAAAACCTAATTAACATCATTCTTTTTTGGAACAAAAACATGACTCACAACATGAACGGCAAGAAGCACGTCAGCATAATTTCCCAACTCTCCTTAATTCTCCTCTACAAGACTACACATCTCGGTCAAGAGGAAGAAGGAGAACCATTGACCGCATAATTATTGTTCTCGCCCCTATTGTCGCCGCCGGCGGCTATGCCATTCCCCTCACCACGACCGGTGGCGGCGGTGGCGGCATCTCCGGCGGCGATCGTTCCTGTTCTCCTCGACGAGGGGCTGCCATGATAGGTGTGCTTGTTGTTATGCATCCACACCTTGAAGACCCCCCTTTCCACGCCGATCTGGCGGCAGAATTCCCGGACGACCACCTCGTCCTTCTTCGGCATCCTCCAACCCAGCCGCTCCGACATCTCCTGCATCCTCTCCTTCTGCTCCGCGCTAAACTTCGTCCGGAACCTCTTCCTCGGCGCTGCCGCCTCAAACCCTCCGGAAGACGCCGCTACGGGGGCGGCGATGGCTTGGGTGGACCCACCGCCACCGCCGCTCAGGGCGAGGAGCATGTGGGGAGCGGAGGAGTAAGGGGGCGGGGAGCTGGAGCTCCGGTGGTGGCGGTGGCCGCCGTCGTCGTCGTCCTCCGACGACTCGTGTTCGTCGCCGTCGGTCTCGTCGTGGCGGATGCGGGGGTCGGGGGGGAGGCGGCGGTGGAAGTTGCGGTGGCAGCCGCAGGCGTCGCAGGTGAGGGAGGTGGGGACGGCAGGGTCGGCGGAAGGGGAGGGCATGAACTCGCAGCAGCCGTCGAGGGCGTGGCCGCCGAGGGTGGCGGCGTGGTTGCGGAGGCACTCCCGGTACTGGTGGTTCTCGTCCTCCGGCGGTAGGTGTTTCTTTAGGGTGCCGTTGGGGAAGGAGGTGGGCTTGTGGGGACCAGGGTCGAAGCTTCTGGTGACGGAATCCATGGTTATTTTTAAGAGAGACCTGGAGGACTAGGAAAGGGTTTTCGGATGAGACTGGGTTAGGGGGGAAGGGCCGGAAGGTGGAGATAGAGCAAGGAGGAGAGAGAAGAAACAGTTGACAATGAGTGGCATTGATAAGAGAATATAATGTAAGGAGTTTAAAAAGAACGAGGATAAAAAAGCAAGGAGAGATATAGATGAGAGTGAGAGTCTTTGGTTCGCTTTGGTGATAGACTAACAGGCGGGGAGAGAGAGGGAGGCGGGGAGAGAGAGGGAGGGAGGTGCTGTCAAAAAAAAATAAAAATATTAAGGGGATTAAAAAGGACAGGGAGCGGAGGAAAAAGAGGCATATATGAGAGGTAAAAAAAAAAAAAATCATCAAAAAAAAATTATAAATATTAATTGTAATGATACCACATCAAATTTATAATAAATTAATCAAAAATTATAAATCAATAAAATAATATAAGTATCATCATAAAAATTGATGAAATATATAACAATTGATGAAATACAAACATTGCTTGTTACAAATTTGACATGATATTACTGTTATAATGAATATTTATTTATAAAAAAATATGTATTTAAGTTTGATTCGAATGAAAATTTAATATCATTATTTATTTATTTTAAATTTTATGGTGAGAATTTAAAGTGGCTACATTAAATACCTTTCTTCTTCAAGCAAAATCTATATTTTTTCTTTTATATTTGGTTAGATTTTTTTTTTTAAAAATTTGATTTGTTGGAAGGTAATCCGTTGGAAAAAAATATATATATATTTTTAGAGATTCATTTTTTTTAAATAAATAAACTGAAGATTAACAAAAGAAATCTTTTTTAGTTAAAAGATTTAAACCCTCTAACTCCCACAAAGTGCAATTCTTGGAATTTTGAAAGTATTAGATATTATATGCCAAAATTAGCATTTATGGGGGTCCATCTAAATCGACAATAAGAAAAGCCACTATTTAAAAAAAAAAAAAGTATTTTCTAGTTAGTGTGTCTTCTCTAACTGAGTCTTCTTTCTTATTTTCTTCTTAATTTTTCTTTCTAATTCCTATTTTACTATCTAACTCTTTATCTACCTAGAATTCCAATCAACAACAAAACTGCCTTAGTTTGTTTGTTTTCTAATCTAATGCATAATCATGTGCATCTAAACTAATATTTAGGCATGTACAATATACATTTGACAAAAATAATAATGGTCAAAGTAAGATAATAATTTAATCATAACATTTACTAATATTGAAATAATATTAAAGAAAATAAATAGAATAAAACTAAAAATTTATAATATAGTATAAAAATGAAATAAAATACTAGAAGAGTAAAAAATTGTTCATTTGTAAAATTTAAATAGAATATTTTAAAAATAAAATAAAAAATAAGTTTACCAAATTAATATAATACAAATGAAAAAATGTAAAATAAGTTATTACAATATAATATTATAAAGCAAAAAAAAATCCATAATGCATTATATATATAAAATCAATGCGAATAGAATTTGAAAATGAAATAAATAATAGGATAGCAAATATAGATAGAACAAAAATTATAGATCCTAAAAAACTTTAGAAATTACATAAATGGGCTAAAATATAAAATAATCTAAAAATAAAAGAGAATAAATTAAATATAGAATTTTTTGCTTAATTCTAGATAATTAAATTGATATATTTATAAGATAAATAATAAATTGAAAATAAATATTAAAAAGGTGATATGAGTATAAAATAAATCAAAAAAATGAAAGTCTTAGAGAAAAAATAAAATGAAATTTTATAGCGATGAAAAGAATATAAAATAATCTGAAAAATAACAAATAAATAAAAATATAATGTTTTGACAAAAATAAAGATAAGAATATATTATAACAAAAAATATAATAAAAGCTAGAGTAATAAAGTGCAAATAAAATCAAATTGATGGTGGAAAAAAATATGTATGCTCATTAAAATTTAAATAACGAAATAAGAATTAACATATCTAAATAAAAGAATAGACCTCGGTTTGTAGAGAAAGATTGGAGATTGAGATTGACGGGCAAGGAAGTGTGGGCTTGCCCTGTTGATTCGACTTAATTGGTTGTCCATGTTGCTCTGTTTTAGTCCAACCATTTTTGTTCCATTGCGTGGCGATTTTTCAAATTCATGTGAACCCTAGCTATGATTCCACTTGACACGAAAGATTTTGGAATATCCTGTACCTTATACCGGCTGCAGGTATAGAAAATCCTGATTAGATTCGTAAAATTGTGTGGTCCTTCTCATGGGAGAGAATGTCCATCATGGAGCGAAGTGGGATTATTATTAGAGTGAGACTGTGGAAGCTTGCCTTCCACGGTCCTAAGCGTGCCACGTATCTTGTGCCGCTGTTAGCACGGCATCCAAAAATACCGTATAGCCATGGATAGCTACCATCAGATATATATCAATGGCCATCAAGCAAAATAGTTCACAAACGCATACTATATCATCTATGATGGACATTATTCAGTGATCATCCATCTTCTGATAATAGCTATTTAGGAATTCAAAGCACTCTGTATTAACAGCCAAAGAAAATTGTTATGAAAGATCTACAAAAAAAAAAAAAAAAAAAAAAAAAAGACGAGAATAGGCGAGGGAAAAAAAGAGAGAGAAAACAAATCTTGTTATTTAGTATAGCATAGATTTTGTTCACCACAATATCTAAAGGAAGCTTCTTGGTGCCGAAGTGCTATTTTGTTCTGCGACACGAACGTTGCATTCAAGTAATCCTTTGGCAAGAGGGCCGATACTGGCTAATCTGGACCCATGAGCCACAAACATCCCATTTGCCTACAAACCTCCATAAATCCATATTAACTCTCCTCTTGCTCGAGGTAAAAAGTTCAGTACTTCATTATTTGTGATGGCCATTACGATGGTGCCAAACTGGAGAGCAGGCCTTCCGGCCTTTTATGGCTCCTATTGATTCTCTCGTCATGGGACCAGGACCAATTTGGCCTGGATGCATCAGATCGACCAACTTGGTTTACGATAGAAAATTACGATTGATTCATTTGTTGAGGCTTTTGTTTGGAAGTTACTCTTGGGCAAACTCTCTGCAGCCAGTTATCTCCAAGACCTCGGTCTCTTAAAAGAAGTCAGCATTGAGCAATTAAGCTGTAGTTATAGCTAGCCTTATAGGTTACAAAATTCATCTTGTTGATTAAATTCCATGGATGCATGCTTTGTTGTTGTCACTGACTACATGCCAGAGTTCTGACCTCCGGACACCTAATTCATGTGAGCCTCCATTATTGTTTCAATACAGTGTTCCTGTCTTTTGTCACATAATATTCATTTTATTATCCTGTCAACTTTTGCTGAGCTGGTTATTAACACCAGTTACTGTGGCAGCTTCAATGCCCACCGGCGAGCTGCAGTTATATTTTTTTGGAACGAAGATTATTATATACGTGTAGTTTTCTATTATTCCAAGCAAAGAATAAGTCTCGAGAAACCTTGTTGGCTAGTGGGGGGCCGTGAGAATAAGAAAGGACTGGGACTTTTGCGCGGACGGTGGAGACGATCTCTGGCTACGACTTGTCATGCGTTGCTTGCGGGTCGGGGATAGCTCAGACCACGGTAAGACGACTTTGTTCCATCTTTTGTAAGTTTTACATGACTTTCTTTCCTTCCTATTGTTCTTCTTTCTTATTTTTTTTCTCCCTATAAAATGAATGAATTAATTTAATTAAAAATAAAAACATCCATAAAAATAAAAAAATAAAATATTTCAGAATTAAACAGGAAGAACAGCCAATGAATCTATATGGTTTGCCGTTTAAGAAAGTATCCAATTAGCAGCATTGTTAGATTTTCTATTAAGATGTAAAATTTAAAATATAATAACAAATTTATAAATAAATTATAATTTTTTTAAAAAATAAATCGAAATTATAGATATATTCAATAATTTTTAAAATCTACCGTTATATTCTTAACGTTTTAATCAATCTTAATCTAATCTATGATGTTAGACAGTTTGTTAATATTAACTTAAACCTCATCACCACGTCATTACAAATTTTTGAAATGACCAAAATGCCAGTCTTCCTCACCCCAGCCAATGTCGCCCTCGTCTAATCCACCGTCGAGCCGCGACCGCCGGTGGCCTCCCCCTCTGCACCCTCCTTACCCCTTCCCTTCCGCCGCCTCTGACCTCCCTTCCGGCGTCGAGAACATCAGTGCCCTCCTCCAACCCTCTAAATGCCACAAAATCGACGCTGCTTCTCTTCTCACCCATTCTGACCATGACTGCCTCCTTAGCCTCCACTGCCCTGACGCTATCATCACTGACACCCACTTCCTTTGGACGATCGCCATCGTACAACCTCGATGTTCCTCGCCTCTCGTTCCATGCCATCGGCCTATTCTCCATCTACATCATGGGCGCCCTCCTTCGCTACCTCCTCCACCTCATTGTCACTGCATGTCCGTTCTTTACTTTTTTTTCTCTTTGGAGTATCGCAGATAACAGAGATGGAGGGAAGGGGCCCGACAAGGACCCCTCACTCCGACGGTCGCTGACGGAGAAACCCCCATTCACATTGTGCCAGATCAAGAAGGCCATCCCCCCGCACTGCTTCAAGTGGTCTATCCTCCGCTCCTTCTCCTACATTGTCCATGACCTTAATCGTCTTCGACGCCCTCCTCTATGTGGCCCTCGTCGTTATCTCGACCCTCTCTCTGCTGCTCTTCTGCCTCACCGCTTGGCCTCTCTACTAGTTTGCCCATAAGTGCGGCCACCACGCCTTATCCGATTCCTCCCTCCTCAACGACCTCATCGGTCTCGTCTTCCACTCAGCCCTCCTCTTCCCCACTTCTCCTAAAAGATCAGCTATTGGCGCCACCACCCCATTGGCTCGCTCGACCGTGATGAGGTCTTCGTCCATAAGTGCAAGTTCGTCCTCCGTTGGTACTCCAGTTACCTCAACAATCCCCCAGGTCGCCTCCTCACCTCGACAGTAACCTTGATCTTCAGCTAGACCCTATACCTAGCCTTCAACATCTCCGGCCATCCGTACCTTCGATTCACCTGCCACTACGACCCCGACGGCCTGATCTACTCGGATCAGGAGCAGGCCTAGATCTTCATCTTCGATGCGGGCATTCGCACGATGAAGAGGCCGTGGGGGAGGTGGACGGTGAGGATCTGGTCGAAGGGGAGAGAGGGAGAGGGGGGAGGGAAGAAAGTTTCTGAAAGGGAAGAAGGGAAGAAAAAAAAATGGAGAAGAAGAAATACTGAAGGTATTTTTATCTTTTCATATTTTGTAAATAATTTAATTGATGCTGTTAGTTGTCTTGGGTGCAAATATATATTTTTTAAATTATTGAACGTAAGTATAATAAAGGAAGCCCTCAAGAGGATTTTTGTAATTAATCCGACATTCATCGACAATCCTGTAAAAAGGCATGAAGATTTCCATCGTCAATCCTTCTCCTTTGGGATCAAGCAATCTTTGATAGTCAATAAAGATGGACCCTTCATGGTATTAACCTTTATTATCTCAGAATCGAGACTAATTGATCTTTTTTTTTTTTTCACTAGGTTATTTTGTAGTAGGTTATTGGGTGGATGTCTGATCAGGATACCATCTTTCAGAATCTTTTCAGTACCACACGATGCAGCAGGAAGAAATAAGAAATAAAATAAAAATAATCAAAATACGTGGATCAGCCACAAAAGGACTCGCCTCCACAGAATATGCAAAACTTCACTATGAAAAAGAAATTTTGCAAGAAGAGACCTCACCCTCAATCCTTGTACACCCAGTTCTCTCTCACCTAAAGTTTTTCCTCACAAAAGCTCTCTCTCTTGGAAGACCCCCTGAACCCCTGAAGTGCTTGGTGTCCGCTGTCCAGGAGCCTCGTGCTCATTCTCTCTCAGCAACGTGCGCTTCTTTCTCTTTCTCGGGTTTCGTACGGCATCCACAGCAAAAAACCAGACCACTCTTTCTCTGTTGAGGCACAGGCCTTTTAAAGGCCTTAAACAAGGGTTTAAACCTAATTAGATTAGGTTTAGGTCTCCTAAACAAGCCAAATCAAGCTCCTGAATCATCGGATCAAGATTGAAAACTCCCTAGGCTGTCCGATCGCGATCGATCTATGGAATAGTACCGTGGACCATGAGAAATGCGTGGAAAACACCTATGCGGTCCACGCAGTCCGCCATGGACTGCTCGGTCCACGGTGGACTGGGGTACAGGGCCCAGGCAAGGCGCCTGGGCCTGTGCCGGCCCGCACGTGCGGGCCTGGGCTATGCCTGCACGCGGGCCCGCGTATGGGCTGGGCCGCGCGCCTGCCTAGGCCGCGCGCCTAGGTCGCTCATCCCGTGCGTTGGCCGCGCCTGGGCCGTGCTCCACCGCCTGCAGCCGCACCACCGGCCGCCCTCCGCCACCTCGACTTACGTGCAATCTTCAAAAGCCCGTATCTTCTCCGTCCGAGTTTCATTTTGGATGATCTTGATCTCGTTGGACTCCATTTTTCATCGCGAACCTCGCTGTGGGCTCAATGTGGACTGAATCTTGAGGCATCAAATCCTAACAATCTTCCCCTCGACTTGATATTCGGTCTCCTCCAAACTCCAAGAGCTTCTGGATCTCCTCACCCCCATGCCCTGGGGCAATCGCCTGCTGATTATGGATGGGCAAACATGGAAGTCGAGCCAAGCTGCTCGATCTCATCTCCGTCGTATGCTGTGCTCCTCCTGACTTGAGATCTGCTCGGGGCATCATTCTGCGGCAATAAAAATCTCACCTTGCGACGTCGCCTCTCGTCCTCCCGAGTCTCCTGTCTCGTGCCCGATCCACCTCCACTTGGAGCTCCACCTCGCTCTGGGCTCTACCTGGCTCCCGAAGCTCCACCTCGCACTGGGCTCCCTGTCAGATAATAATATCCTCTGCTCTCCTTTTTTTCCTTCAGCACAATCCTATCACCACATAGCACTCTCAGGATTTTTTCACTAGCTACCGTCCTGTAGCCTCTCGAATCCAGTCTGCTAAGTGAGATAAGATTTCGTCTGAAATCGAGTATGTATCGAACCTCCTCCAATCTTCTCACTGCACCATCATTTGTCCTCCAACTGACCGTCCCAATACCTCTGATCGTACAGCTCGATCCATCCGACAGATATACAGTGCCCTGACTGTTTTTCAAAGAGTCAAACTACTTCTCTCTGCAACATACATAATACGGGCATGCAGAATCTAATATCCATTTCTGGGAAGAAGTAGATACCTCGTCAGATATCTACAGGACATCTCCATCTGAATCGCTGCCAGCTATCGCTACAGCAGCCACCGTTCGATTTTTGAGTTGAGGGCTATCTCTGGCTAGATGTCCCAACTCCTCACACCGGTAATATCTGATTTTGCTCAAGTCCCTCCTGGACTTGGACTGTCCTTGTCGTGATTTTCTGTCGCTCCATCTACCGCCTCTTGCTCCTCCAGAAGCCACCAAAACTGAGCTATCACCATCTGAGCTCCAAGCCGGGTTCTCCCTTCTGAGAATCTCGTTCTGGAGTATCGTCGCGGTGACCTCGTCCATCTTGATAGTGTTCTTACCCACTAGAAGAGTAGTCACCAAGAACTTGTTCGAAGGTGGAAGCGACGCTAGCAAAACCAGCGCCCTAGTCTTCTCCTCAACATTCTTATCAACGCTAAGGAGGTCGGTGAGGATCTTTTGGAAGTGGCTTAGATGCTCCTGCACGCTCTATCCCTTAGCCATCTGCAACTGGTAAAACTGCCTCCAAAGAAAAAGAGTGTTGGTGAGAGACTTCACCATGTACAACTCCTTGAGCTTCGACCATAGCACCGTCGGGAAACTCTCGCTCAGCACATGGATCACCACCTCATCCGCTAGGTACATACGGATGGTACTCACCGCCTGCATCTGTAGCCATTTCTAATTCCGTACCTCCATTGTGGTCAGCTTCTCATCGCACAAGAGAGCATCGATCAACCCCTATTGGATGAGCACATCCTTCACCCTTGCCTACCACTAGGAGAAATTGCTCTTACCATCAAACTTGTTGATCTCCATCTTGATTGATCCTATCTTCTCCATCTTCAGTTTTGCTCACCACCGCTGCAATCTGCGTTCTTGTACCATCTTGCTCAGATACCACTTGTTGGATGGATGTCTGACCAGGACACTATCTCTCAGAACCTTTTCAGTACCACGCGATGCAGCAGGAAGAAAAAAGAAATAAAACAAAAATAATCAAAATACGTGGATCAGCCACAAAATGGCTCGCCTCCATGGAGCATGCAAAACTTCACTATGAAAAAGAAATTTTATAAGAAGAGACCTCACCCTCAACCCTTGTACACCCAGTTCTCTCTTACCTGAAGTTCTCCCTCATAAAAGCTCTCTCTCTTGAAAGACCCTCTGAACCCCTGAAGTACCTGGCGTCTGCTATTCAAGAGCCTCGTACTCCTTCTCTCTCAGCAACACGCGCTTCTTTCTCTTTCTTGGGTTTTGTACGGCATCCATGGCAAAAAATCAGACCACTCTTTCTCAATTGAGGCACAGGCCTTTTAAAGATCTTAAACAAGGGTTTAAATCTAATTAGATTAAATTTAGGTCTCCTAAATAAGCCAAATCAAGTCCTTGAATCGTCGGATCAAGATCGAAAACTCCTTGACCGTCCGATCACGATCGGTCCATGGAATAGTATCGTGGATCGTGAGAAACGCGTGGAAAATACCCACGCGGTCCACACAGTCCGCCATGGACTGTCCGATCCATGATGGACCGGGGTACAGGGCCCAGGCAAGGCGCTTGGGCTTGGGCCGGCCCGCGCGTGCGGGCCTGGGCGCGCTCGCATGCGGGCTGTGCATGGGCTGGGGGGCGCGCCAGCCTGGCCCTCACGCCGGCCTCGGCCACGCGCTTGGGCCGCACGCTTGCATCGCATGTCCCACGCATTGGCCCTGCCTAGGCTGCTCTCCGCCGCATGTGGCTGCACCGCCGCGGGCCGTCCTCCGCCACCTCGACTTACGTACAATCTTCAAAAGCCCGTATTTTCTCCATCCGAGTTCTGTTTTGGATGATCTTGATCTCGTTGGACTTTATTTTTTATCGTGAACCTCGCTGTAGACTCAATATGAGCTGAACTCGAGGCGTCAAATCCTAACATAGGTTTTTATGTGCTTGGGGATTTCTACTTTGCAATCTTTTGGAGGAGCTTGGGTTTGCCTCAGCTGATGGGCTGCTTCTAGCAGAAGCTTGAGTTGTTCAAGAGAAGCCATAAGCCCATAATTGTCAGGGGTACGAAAATTTCGTCCTCGAAATGATTCCCTCACGCTAGTCAGCATCAAACTGCGACAAACCACAGCTGGAATGTTGAATTTCTACAGGTTTTGAAGACTTCGTTCCCTTTGATGACATCCACAAGCAGAAGAAAGAACTATTCTTCCCACAGATTTTTTTGGAGACTTCTTTTTGATAATTCCTCCAGGTCTAGGGGACTAGGCTTATTTTTCAAAGACTTATTGTACAGAAATACTGTGGGAAGCAACTCACTCTGTGTATCCAAAAAGAGAGAGAGAGAGAGAGAGAGAGAAGGGCTTCGAGCAAATTTATGTGATTGGCAAGATTTTTTTATTTCCAACAGAATTTAAAGTAGCAGACTTTATCACATAGAGAACAGTAGAAATAAGCAACTACTAATGTCAGCATTCAGCAATTACAAAGATCTTCCCAAGCTTAGAGGATTCAATTTGATAAAAAGATTAAGCTAAAAAGCAATAATAATCAACTAATTCACATATGAATTGCTCTTGAAGTTTAAAAACATGACAAATACTAGATCTACACTGCAGGATTTTTTTACTACTTACTTCTGGATATCTATTACAGCCGTCAAAAGATGAAAAAGGAGAGAGCAGAAGAAAAATTATAATGGATTGCATAATATAAGTTCAGATAGCCTCGGTACGTGAAAAGATCCCTGCATCCATCAGATAGTTCTGAGACTACTGATGATAGTCAGTGACATCACATGAACGTTATTACTGCATCTCTCGATACCACCTTAATACAATTTATCTATGAGGTCGTTGATGTGATCTTCACAATTGCCTGAATCACCACCATCCTTGTAGGGCTTTTTTTTCAACAGCAGCTTTAAGCTTGAATGACCACACGAATTTGGTCTCCTCTTTAAAATGTGATCCCACCGTAGCAATCTCATGCATGATGTATAGATGATCATGATCCCATACTTCCCAAGTGCCTAACCAACAAAACAATTTGTAAGTATACAAGCACAGTCACAGAGGGAGAAGGGCATAGGTGGGCACGGGGGGGTGGGGTGGGAGGCATATCAAGTTTATTCAAGAGCATTACTCAACAAGTTCATAACTATCAAGGGCATAACACTTGAGTATATCAGTTATCCAAAAATACAGGCTGAAATCAATATTGATATCATTTGAGCTCAGGTCAAGCAGGCTTAACCAGGTCAGATGTAGCTACAACGAGATGAATACAACTTGTCCAAAACTACTGACTGATGATCTTTTTTCCATATTACGTATTCATTTGTGGTACATGAGAAGCGTCCAAGTCACTAAGTAGAGAGAGGAGGCCAAGGTAAAGCATGGCTCAGGATGACATTATTTCTGTGTTCTGATTGACATGTCTGTTCTGATTGACATGTCAGCTTGATAGAGCTTATGTTATGAAAAATGTCTCAATATTTGGTCCACATTGAGCCCACAGCGAGATCCAGGATGATGAACGGAGTCCAACGAGTCTAAGAATAGCCCAAATGGAGTCCAGATGGCGAAGATACGCATAAAAGAAGCTCGAAGCAGTGGCACGGACCACAAGACGGCGGAGGCCGGTGGTGGCGCAGCAGGGCCCGACAGGCGTGCACGTACAAGAGCACGCGGCCCAGCCCTCTGGGTGGGCCCAGCACCCTGCGCAGTCCACTGTGGACCGCAGGGTGCTGGGTGGTCCAATGGAGGCCGCGTAGATCGATCACGCGGTCTACGCACGGTCCACAGGCAATTTTGCACGATCTGACGGCTTTGGAGCGAGTCATTCACGATCGGATGGTTGAGGATGACTTCGGACATGATCAGGCTTGATCTGAGGCTATAATGCACGATCGGACGGCTTTGGTGTGAGCCGATCACGATCGGACAGCCACGGATAGTTCTAGAATTGATTGGGACTCAGTATTCCTAGTGTAATAATTTTTTTGAGATTCTGGAGCCTATATAGCTCCGATTAACGAGCCATTTATTGCATTAGATAGTTGATGACGTTTTGAAGGTGTAGAAAAATTTTAAGAGAGATTTCAGAGAGCTTTTATGAGAGTTTTGGAACTTTTTGTTGAAAAACTCTTATATAAGGGTTGAGTGATGAGTTCTTCTTGTATTGGTTGTGTTTTATTCTCTCATAGTGAAATTTGCACGCCCCATGGAGATAGGCTTGAGGCTGATTCATATAATTGTATTGTGTTTCTTGTTTTGTTTCTTCTTTCTTTCTGTTGCACTGTGTGGTACCAGATTTTACATAATAATTGGTATTAAAGCAAGGTGGTACCAAAGTATAGGTTGCGGCTGTGGTGATTGAGTAGAAGATGGAAAAGACAAGTTCAATCAAGATGGAGATTAACATGTTTGATGCAAAGAGTAATTTCTTCTTGTGGCAGGCGAGGGTGAAGGACGTGCTCATCCAGCAAGGATTGATCGATGCTCTTTTGTGCAAAAAGAAGCCGACTACAATGGAGATACAGGATTAGAGGTGGCTCCAGATGCAAGCGATGAGTACAATTTGCTTATACTTAGCGAATGAAGTGGTGATCTATATACTTGGTGAGACTTTTCCAACGATGCTGTGGTCGAAGCTCGAGAAGTTGTACATGGCAAAGTCTCTCACCAACACTCTCTTTCTTTGGAGGCAGTTCTACCAGCTGTGGATGACTGAGGGATAGAGTGTCACTACAAGAAAAGTGAGTTTTTGCGACAAATTTTTTTGCGATGAAAAAAATTTCCATCGCAAATAAAGCTATTTATGACGTTTCAAAATTTTTATCGCTAATAAAAAACTATTTATGATGATATTATATTTTCATGGCAAATAAAAAATATTAACGATGCAAAAAAGAATTTTATCGTAAATACAATTAATTTGTGATGATTATTTTCATCGTAAATAATAAAATATTATTTTAATTTTAAATATTTAAATATTACCAACGAAAAATTTTTCATCATAAATAATGCAAGTGTTTGCGATGAAAAGAGATTTTTCATCGTAAATATCTGTTATTTATGATAAAAATTTTTATCATAAATATTTGAAAAAAAATAATTACCTTATTTACGATGAAAATATCTTCTATATCGTAAATAAAAATTATTAATGATGAAAATTTTGTTGGTAACATTTAAGAAAAAATTAAAAAATTAAAAAATTAATGATTATTTATGACGCAAAGATTACGTTGTAGATAATAAAATATTTACGATGGAAAACACACTTTCCATCACCAAATACTAATCATTTATGATGAATCCTTTTTGTTGCTAATATATGAAAAAATTAAAAATTCAAAAACTCCATGATTAGCAATGAAATAATTTTCATCATAAATAATTTATATATTTATGATGAATAATTTAATTACGTCGCTAATACTAAAATTTTGATGACAAAAATATTTCATTGCTAATAATAAAAAAATAAAATTTAAAAAATATAAATTATTTATGATGAAAATATTACATTATAAATAATTTCATATTTACGATGAAACTTTTAATTTCTATCACAAAACTATTGATTATTTACGATGAATATTTTTCATTGCTAATATATGAAAAATAAAAAAATTTTAATTTTTAAAAACTAGACTATTAGCGATGAAAATAATTTTATCGTAAATAATCAAGGATTTTACGATGAAAAATAGATTTTTCATCGCTAATAATTCTATTTTTATGATGAAACTTTTGCGTCACTAATATTTAAAAAGTTTTAAAAATTTGAAAATAAAAGATTAGTTGCGACGAAAAGGTTACGTCCGAAATAATCCATATTTGCAACGGAATATTACTTATCCATCGCAAAATCCTTAATGATTTACGATGAAAATTTTTGGTCGCTAATACGTGAAAAATAAAAAATTTTAAAATTTTAAAAACTCGACTATTAGCGACGAAAAAACTTATTTCCGTCGCTAATACAATTTTTTATGATGAAAATATTTCATCGTTAATATTTAAAAAAATTTAAAAATTTAAAAATAACAGATTAGTTGTGACGAAAATATTACATTATAAATAATATGTATTTACAATGAAAATAACAGATTAGATAAGCAAATTGAAACAAAGTCACATGATATGCATCCTAGACAATGTGATCTAGTTTAAATAATTTTTCATTGAAAGATTTGGATCACAATTCTAAACCCATTCTCATATAAATATCAAATAGTACTATTCTTTCAATTTTAAACAAAACCAAACTTATATCTCTAAACTTTTTTTTTATGTTTATGTTGGTTGCCCATCTTATATTATAACTTCACAATTAGTTTAAATTATAAGTGGATTCTGACATGATAAAATGACGTATGAATCGTTGAGGTACCTATGGTGGGATCTTTAGAGGCAAGGACCACTCATAAATACTTGAGGTACCTATCGTGAAACCTTTAGAGGCCAGTAAGGATTACAAAGTATTTATTTTTTCAAAGTAATATATACATGTTTAGATCCGATTAAATCAAAACTGGACAACAAAAATCTTATATCAATGATCCAAATCATTAGATGTAATCTACTATTTCAAAACTACTTGTATACAAAAATATTATATGATTTGAAGATCCCTAACCTATACATCAAATGATCAAAAAAATATATCTAATTTAATTTTATTTGGACTATTCAATTTTTGACTCGTTGATACATAAGTTAAGGATTAGAAATCATACAATTTTTTTGTGTGCCAGCAGCTTTGAGATATTAGATCACATTCAATGGCTTGAATCATTGATTTAAAACTTCTATTACAGAATTTTGATGTGATCATATCTGAGTCCAAATACTGTCGATCTGATCCAAACTTAGCTATATATATATATTTATATATATTATATATATATATATATATATATATATATATATATATATATATATATATATATATATAAACTTTCTATGGAAGACCCCCCAACCAAGGAGTTAAGTTGCATTACATGGCTCATATTTACTTTCTGATCCTAACTTGACTATATATATATATATAAACATTCTATGAAAGATCCACCAATCAAGGAGTTAAATTGCATCACATGACTCATGTTTATTTTCGTCGTAAATTTTTTAAAAAAATAAAGAATTTTTTTTAGTAATTATTAACGATAAAAATATTTTTCATCGTTAATAACATAATTAATGACGCAAAGCTTTTCATCGCAAATAATTTTTTTTGGTGAAAAAATTTTTTTAGCGAAAAAAAAATTTTTTTTGGTGGAAACTATTAGCGACAAAATTTTTTCGTCGTTAATAACATTATTAGTGACGAAATTTTTTTTTCATCGCAAATAATATTTTCAAGCAACTATTAGCGATGAAAATAAATTATTGGCGATGAAAATTTTTATCACTAATAGGTCGCATCCTGTCAAGTCCCATCCTGAAACCCATTTTCTCCGCCTCCTCCCCCGATTTCACGCGAAAGTGGTCCCCCTTCTCCCCACCGCATTCGCCGTCCGACCGTCGCCGCGTCCACCACCATCGCCATCACCATCGCCATCCATCACTGTCACTATCCATCGCCGTCCTCCAGGAAGGTAAGGTTGTTTTTTTTTGGTGTTTTCTTGGGCCATCGGGGATGGGGGAGACGCTGGCGGGGATGGTGCCGGGCCGAGCCGATGGGGATGTGGTTGGGTCGGGCTGGGCCGATAGCGCCTGCATCCACCGTCGGTAAATATATATATATTTTTGGTGTTTTCTCGGGCCATCGGGGGGCTAGCGGGGATGGGGTCGGGCCGGGTAGGCGGGGATGGGGCCGGGGCCGATGGGGATGGAATCGGGCCGGGTCGGGTCGGCGGTGCCTGTATCCACCGTCGATAAATATTTTTTTTTTGGGGTTTTCTCAGGCTACTGGGGGGCCGGTTGGAATGGGGTCGGGCTGGGTCGGCAGGGATGGGGCCAGGGCCGAGCTAGGTCGGGCCAGCAGTGCCTGCATCCGCTGCTAGTAAAATTTTTTTTTTGGTGTTTTCTCAGGCCACCGGGGGGCTGGCGGGGATGGGGCTGGGCTGGCGGGGATGGGGTCGGGCCGGGCCGACGGCACGGGTCGGGGCCGACGGGGATGAGGTCAGGGCCGGTGGGGATGGGGTCTGGTCGAGCCGGGCCGACGGTGCCTACATCCGCCACCGGTAAGTTTTTATTTTTTTGGTGTTTTCTCGGACCATCGGGGGGACGATGGGGATGGGGCCGGGACAGGCCGGCAGGGATGGGACCGGGCCTACGGGGATGGGATTGGGTCGGGTCGGTGGCACGGGTCGGGACCAACGGGGATGGGGCCGGGCCGGTGGGGATACGGCCGGAGCTGGAGGGGATTGGGCTGGGTCGGGCCGGTGGGGATACAGCCGAAGCCGGAGGGGATTGGGCTAGTTCGGGCCGGCGAGGATGGGGTCGGCGCCTGTGGGGATGAAATTATTTGATTAATTATATTTATTACATATTATTTTTTAGTGTTACTATTGAAATTATTTAATTATTTGATTAATTATTTTTTTCACTAACACAATGCATATTGCTGTTACTTAGTACAATTTAATTATTTTATGTGCTGTTTTGTATGCTGCTGATATTATAATTAAATATAAAAAATATTTTTATTTAAAAAAAAAATTATTAAAATTTTTGATGAAAAAATTTCAATACGGAGTTATTCTTTTTTGATAAATTAGAAATCCATTTTCGAATGCATGTTCAAAGATGGTAGTTAAATTACAATGAGTCGTAGATTTTTGTTCAAGAATCGATCTTCATCGAGATCGACTCTTAGATGTCCCGTATTCGGACTTTTTGAAAAACTAATAATATTATTGTTGTTAATAGTTGATAGTTTGTTTCATTATGTGGTATTCAGTAGTTATCTGTCCATTATTCTCCAGGTATATGGTGGATAGAGTACGTAGACACCATATTCATATCGTATACTTGGAGAACTATGAAGAGATGCTGTCGAAATTTTTACAAAAATGAGACGAAATATCCACTAATAACAATAATAAGATTGTTACTTTTCTAAAAGAGATAGAGATACACCTGTTAGTAATGATTTGAAATGGATAGGATCATGCATTTTTACTTCATTAAATTGATGAAAGGATATCTTCTATGCTATTGTTTAGTCTATATTTTTTAATATGTGTGGTTTTGTATAAAGTGATCTATGTTTGGATCCGGATCAGAATTTTGGTTGAAATTTGGATCGCGATTCAGTTCAGAATTTGGATCGGGATCCAGAATACCACTGAAGCTTTTTTTGGTTGTTAATGATTTTGTGTTTGTTGTTAGATAGATATCAACAAAAATTGGATGAATGCTAGAAGTATTTTTTTGTCTGAATATCGAAAAAGAATTCGAGATTTTATTGAGTTTGCATGGCATAAGGCTGACAGTGCTAGTCAGATAAAGTATCCATGTAGGAGATGTGTCAATTTGATATATCATCACATAATACTTATTGAAGAGCATCTGCTACATTATGGTATGGATAAGAAGTATACTTATTGGATATGACATGGGGAGGGTGATTCGAATGAAGTGGTGCGCGACGATGACGATACTGAAGATGATAGTGATGCTGCTAGATCTGTCGAACATAGTGGTATAGGAGAATTATTAGATGATTTACATCAGAATACTTGTTCAAATATACGCATGAGTACTACTGCATCTGAAAGTAATTCTGATCATGAACATAATATCCGACTTGAGGTAGAAGAGACTTCTGAATTGTTTGCAAAGCTTGTAAGAAATGTACGAGAGCCACTCTATCCAAATTGTACAAAATTTTTTAAGTTAGAGTTTTTGATAAAATTACTTTATATTAAAATTGTGAACCAATGGAGTCAAAAGTCATTTGATCAAACTTTGACATGGATTAAAACAGCTCTTCCCGATGGAGAGAGACTTCCGAAATCATATTCTGAAGCAAAAATATACACGCAGAAATTGAGACTTCACTATATTCCTATACATGCATGCAAAAATAACTGTATATTATTTTATAAAGATAACGAACAAGCAACTGAATATCCGAAATGTGGTGAGCCTAAATACAAAACTGATAATAAGAATGCAAAAAAGATACCTCAAAAGATTGTGAGATATTTTTCATTGATTCTAAGATTTCAAAGATTGTATATGTCCACAAAGACAGCTGAAGAAATGAGATGGCATTATGAGCAGCGAATTTCGGAGGAGAACATACTTAGCCATCCGACCGACTCTTTAGTGTGAAAAGACTTTGATGCAAAGCATCCGTACTTTGCAAGTGATCCGCGTAACATTCGGTTTGGTCTAGCGATAGATGGATTTAATCCCTTTGGCAATCTGAGTATCTCTTACAGCATGTAGCATGTGATACTAGTTGTATATAATGTGTCATCTTGGAAGTGCATAAAAGAACCATTTATTTTTATGTCACTATTGATTCTAGATCCGAAAGCACCAGGTAATAAAATTGATGTATATCTACGATCTTTAATCGATGATCTGAAGGAGCTATGGAAAAACGAAGTACAGACATATGATTCTGTGAGTCGAAGTAATTTTAAGTTGTATACTTCGATTCTATAGACAATAAATGATTTTTTTGCATATGAAAACTTATCTGGATGGAGCACTAAAAGATATCTTGCATGCCCAATATGCAATAGGGATACATCCTCCTTACATTTAAAGCACGGACGAAAAATATATTTCATGGGTCATCGACGATTTCTCCCTGCTAATTATTCTTGGATGACCCGTTATAACTAATATTTTGATGGTAAGTCTGACCGACATCCTCCACCTAAGGAGTTAAGTGGAGCAAAAATTTTAAAACAACTTGAAGTCATTGAAAACGTCCAATTTGAAAAAATATCGGATACTCGTAAGCAGAAGCATACTAAAGCTGAGCTGAATTGGACGAAGCGAAGTATTTTTTTCGAACTACCGTATTGGAAGCAACTACTACTTCATCATAATCTAGATGTAATGCACATTGAAAAGAATATTTATGATAAATCATTGGTATTGTATTGAACATCCCAGAAAAAAATAAAAGATAGTACAAAAGCTCACCTTGATTTACAGAAAATAAGAATTCGATCGGAGTTGCATTTAGTTCGTTGATGTGAGAGATTTTTTATCATATCAATTATAAGATGTAAATACATTTCTAAAATTTAAATTTATTTTTATTGACAGATTCTTATGTATCTTAAAAAAGTATGTGCGCAATAAAATAAGGCCCGAAGGGTCTATAGTGGAAGCATATGTAGTTACGGAGTGTGTCACATTTTGCTCGATGTATCTTGACGATATCGAAACAAGATTCAATCACACAAATCGTAACGCAGACCATGAATGGGATGACAATGAACTGATGTTGTCTATATTTAAACAAACAGTTTGACCTATTGCTGCAAGGAGATATGAATTTATGGTCGTAAATAAGCTATCCAAAATGCACTTTTACGTTCTAAATAATTGTGAAGATATTGAAGATTTTATTGAGTAAGTACCATCTTAGCATACTGTTTAATATTTTAAGTAAATTTTTTATATCGATGTAAAATTAAAAATTATAACTTATTGCAGTGAGCATAAGAGTATATTATGTAGAGAGAATAATACGAATGTCGATGATCGACATAGGAGAAAATTTATAAAATAGTTTGGTGATCTTGTAAGTTGTATTAGTGATACGTTATTTATTTAATTATAAATAATATTATTTGAACCAAGATAATTTTTTATGTTATGATGTAGATGAAACATAAGTATTTCAATAAAGAAGTAGGTGCGACCGATGAGTTGTATGATTTAGCATATGATCCCGATCGAAAGGTTAATCACTGCGTATTTTGTATCATTGAAGAAATAAGATTTCATACAAGGAAGCTTGAGATACAACGACGGATTCAGAATAGTAGGATTGCTACAACCGGATATGAAAAAAAAGAAGAGATTGATTATTATGGTGTACTGATAGATATCATAGAAATGAAGTATGGGTCCAATAATTTTGTATTCTTATATCGGTGTGAATGATGGGATATTAGTAATAAAAATATCATTATTCATATCGATTCACATTTTATCAGTGTAAATTTTGTATGAACATAGTACCAAAATGAGCCGTATATATTAGCAACTCAAGTGAAACAAGTAATATATTTGAAGGATCTAAAGTATCAAGGTAATTGGCATGTTGTACAAAAAATAATATCTAGAGGCATATATGACATACCAATCCGATTAGAGATAGATGAAAATTTGAATTTACATGAAAAGAAAACTTTTCAGCAGGAAGAACAAACATTAGCCGAGCTTTTGGTTGATAAAAAACTTGTAACGGCACCTTTAAATAGGGCTGATCTACCGTCCAATGAAGTTGAAGCTGATTTTGTATTTAATCTTGATGAGTCGGAGAGAGACGATCAGTTCATAAATGACGATGACATAGAAGATGACATATATATCGATTATTGTGATTCAAAGGAGGATCTACACATCAAGGAAGATACGAATATTGATGAGTAGATCTATATTCTTCGTTCAATCTTCTCTTACAATAATTGTATGCGACATAATTATATTCATTAGAATATTATTTATTTTTTATTATTATTATTCAATATTATATTTATTTATATATCAATTATTGCAGATATGGCACCAAGAGACAGACGATGACATTCACGTTCACAGTCTAGTCCAGAGGTTGAGGCGCCTTCACCGATCTCCATTGCTACACCGGCTCCATTGTCAGAGGGTCCTGCACCGACAGGTCCCAGTGAGATGGGTCTCAGTGAGGCGGATCCGAGTGAGACAGGCCCTAATGGTATTATTATATTTTTTATATAATAAAATTTAATTCTTTTATTTGGATAGCTATAATACTGATGATTTATTTATTGTTGTTTCAGATCAGTCTTCATCTGTAGTGAGCCGAGGACGAAGCCCATTGAAGAACCTCATTCTAGAGCGTTGGAGATGCGAGAACCCAGAACAGCATCTCCGAATCGAGATACCAGTTGGCTACACCAGGCCCATTAGGGGATGGTGCGAGCCATGGCAGATTGAGCTAGGCATTATATACCGCAGCTATGCCCCCGTGACGCTCTTCGATTGGCGTCACATTCTATCAGCTCAGAGAGAGATTTTATACTCCCACTTATAGATAAAATAAATTATATTATAAATATTTAATTTGCATAGTATTCTTTTAATATTTGTTATTGATAGGCTGTATTCGACATCATTGATTTTGAGGAGGATCGTGTGAGGCGAGCCGTGGATAGGCATTTATCATTGCGTTTCAGGGATTATCGCCATCACATGCATCAGTATTGGTACCATGTGGTGCAGGATCATGGAGAGAAGGCAGCGTGGCAGCAGCCCTATGACAGCATCACTATAGATGACTGGACTGTCATATGTCGGCATTACGAAGATTCGACATATCCAGTTACACATCCAAACTTCTTCTTTTTTTTAAGTTTAATGATTGAATTATTTATTTTTAAATTAAATTTATTATCTACTAATTTGACTGGTAACTATACAGAGAAGATGTGTCCAAAATGAAGCGAATCGGACGAGACTGATCGTACCACATTATGAGGGTTCGAGATTGTTTGCTCATCACATGGAGCACATGGTAGGTAATTTTAAATTTTTAATTAGTATATAATTCTGTAGTTATTTAAAAAATTTTTAATTAATTCTCAAATTATAGAGAGATACTAAGAATGATGAGCTTCTTGGTAGGATCGATATCTACTAGCGGACCCACCAGCGACGGTCAGAGGAGTGGACGATGGGGAGCCAAGAGCTCTTTGTAAGTTTTTTCAATTATTTTTTCATTCGCAGTCTGATTTTTATTATAAAATTAAAATCACTATAACTTTAATTTTCAAGATCGTATGACAGACATGAAATTTCAGCTTACCTTTGAGGGCTCGACCGTACCCATAGATGATGAAATCTGTGATCAGATGCTTGGTACGAGATCCTGTTATGTTAGAGGTCTAGGATATAGAATCACTGCTTCCTCATCATCACGCTCATCTAGGGCTGACATCCATTCTGTGTGCGAGGCTCGACTGACGGAGGTGTAGAGACAGGCTGAGCAGCGAGCTCAGGAGTTGGCTGCACACGACGACGAGTATCAGCAGCTCCAGATCCAGATGATGGAGCGGATGGCGCAGATGGAGCGGATGATGCAGCGATGAGGCAGTAGCAGGCCAGTTCGAGCTCTTTCGAGCACTCTCCTTCCCCAGCTCGTTCTCCAGATGTCGACACTTGACGGTTTCTTCATATATTTTTTTATTTTTATTTGAAATCTCTTATATATTTAATTTAATATAATAAAATAATAAAATTTATTTATCTATTTATTATATAATTTTTTTTTATTTTTTTTTAATTTATAAAAAATATTATAGATATAAATTAAAAATATATTCATAAATTATTTTTTAAAAAAATATGATTAAATTATTAGTGATGAAATTATTTTTGAAGAAATATTGATCACCAAAAATATTTTAGTACAATAATTTAATTTTTTAATAAATATAAAATTATTAAAATTTTATATATAATTAATAGCGATGAAAAATTATTCATCGTAAATAATTATTAGTGATATAAATTTTTATCAAAAAATATCTTATTTACGACATAATATTTTCATCGCTAATATTATTTAATTTTATTTTTTAAAATTTTTTTATTAAATTAATAGCAACAAAAAATTTTCGTTGCAAAAAATATTTCTTGCGACTCAAATTTTGTCTCTAAAAATTTTTAAAACTTTTATTTCAAAAAATATTTTAATTAACTTAATAGCGATAAAAAAATTTTCATCGTTATTAATTTTTATTTTTAGCGATGTTATAATTCATCGTAAATATTTTTTTTACTATTAAAATTTTTTGATAAAAATATTTTAACAATAAAAATTATTCATCATAAATACCGTTTATTAGTTACGAAATATTTTTTTTATCATAAAATATTATCAATGACGTGATTATTTATGATGAATAATTAGCGATAAATATTTCATCGCTAATAACTATTAGCGATAAAAATTGATAACTAGTGACGAAAATTTTTCGTCGCTAATAACCTGTTTTGTTATAGTGCGTGCAGGAGCATCTCAATCACTTTCAGAAAATCTTCACCGACCTCTTCAGTGTTGACAAGAAAGTTAAAAAGAAGATCAGGATGTTGGTCTTACTAGCATCGCTTCCCCCTTCATATGAGTCTTTAGTGACTGCTCTTCTAGTGGGAAAGAGTACTATTAAGATGGACGAGATCACCGCAGTGATTCTCCAGAATGAAGTTCTCAGAAGTGAGAATCCAACTTCGAGCTCAGACGGCAGCTCGGCTTTGGTGGTTTCTGGAGGAGCAGGAATGGCAGATAGAGTGACAGAAGATTGCGACGAGGGCGGTCCAAGTCCAGGATGAGAAACTTGAGCAAGATTAGATGTTATCGATGTGACGAGTTGGGACATTTAGCCAGAAATAGTCCTCAACTCAGAGATCAAATGAGGGCTACTGCAGCGATGGCCAGTAACGAGTCAGAGGATGATGTCTTGAAGATATCTGAGAAGGTATCTACTTTTTTTCAGCAGTGGATTATAGATTTTTCATATACCTATCATGTATGTTGCAGAAAGGAGCAGTTTAATTTTTTAAAGAGCAGTAAGGGTACTGTTTATCCACCAGATGGAACGAGCTGTGTGATCAGAGATATCAGGACGGTCAGCTAGAGGACACATGATGATATAGTGAGAAGATTTAGGGAGGTCTGATACATATCCGATTTCAAGCGGAATTTTATCTTACCGAGCAGACTGGATTTGAGAGGCTATAGGACGGTAGCTGGTAGAGAAATTCTAAAAGTGTTGCACGATAATAAGATTATTCTGGAGGAGAAGAAGAAGATGAGAAGACATTACTATCTGACAGGGAGCCCAGTACGAGATGGAGCTTTAGGAGCTAGGAGTCCACAGCAAGGTAGAGCTCTAGATGGAGATAGATTGAGTACTAGATGGGAGACTCAAGAGGACGAGAGGCGATGTGACAGAGTGAAATTCTTATTACCGCAGGAGATTTCTCCGAGCAGATCTTTGGTCTGAATGGACACAACCCATGACAGAGGTGGGATTAAGCAGCCTAGCTCGATTCCCACATTTACCCATCTATGAGACTGCAGGCATGGCCCAGGGTGGGGGGGTGAGACGGATCACAAGCTCTCAAAGATAGATGGAAACCGAATATCGAGTCGAGATAGAAATTGTTATGAAATATGCCTCAATATTCGATCCATATTGAGCCCACAACAAAGTTCAAGACGACGAACGAAGTTCAACGAGTTTAAGAACAGTCCAAACAGAGTCCAAACGGTGAAGATACGTGTGAAAAAAGCTCAGAGCAACGGCACAGACCACGAAGCGGTGGAGGCCGGTGGCGGCGCAGTCGGGCCCGACGGATGCACGCACGTTGGAGCATGCGGCCCAGCCCACTGGGCAGGCCCAGGCATGCATGGGCATGCGTGCGGGTCGGTCCAACGCACACAGGGCGCCCAGGCCCAGCGCCCTGTGCGGTCCATCGTGGACCGCAAAGTGCTGGGTGGTCCATGGAGACTGCATGGACCGATCACACAGTCCATATGTAATCCACGAGCGATTTTATGCGATCCGACGTCTCTAGAACGAGCCGTTTATGATTGGATGGCTGAGGATTGCTCTGAATGTGATCAAGCTTCATCTGAGGATATAGTGCATGATCGGATGGCTCTGGTGTGAGCTGATCACGATCGAATGGCCACGAATAATTCTAAGATTGATCAAAACTCAATATTCATAATATAACAATATTTTTAAGATTTTAAAGCCTATATAGCTTCGATTGACGAACCGTTTGTTGTATTGGATAATTGATGACGTCCTGAAAGTGTAAAAAGACTTCAAGAGAGGTTTCAAAAATGCTTTTTTTTAAAGATTTTGAGACAAACTCTTGCATAAAGATTGTGTGATGAATTTCTCTTATATTAATTATATTTTATTCTTTCATAATAAAACTTGCACGTCTCGTGAAGATAAACTTGAGATCGATCGATATATTTATATTATATTTTTTATTTTATTTCTTCTTTCTTCCTCTTGTACCTTGTGATACCAAATCATGCACAACTGCTTATGACTTGAAAAAACTTTTTACACTTATAAGTTGCCTTGGGGAATTACGATTCTAGCAGAAATTTCAATGTAAACCTATTCTTGGACATATTTCTTTGACATAACATCTTAAATATTTGCGCACTCAAAAATTAGGAATGTCATGCAATATGAAAGGAAATTTTTTTCGTGATGGTTTCGTCCTAACCCTTGGTCATAATAAATTCATAGACCATGTATTAAAACATGAAACAGAAAAAGGGTAATTTTCTGTCGTGCAGGTGAATGATTATACACAATGTAGAACATTATACCTGCTCAATAACATTGTTGTTCGTGAGAGGAACTCTCAGCGTATCTATCATTCCACAGCACTTCTTGTAAACCAGCTCCCTCACGCTCTTCAAGTTAGGGTAGATGATGCAATAGATTTTTAATTAATGAACTTGCCGGGGGTAAAAAAAAGATATAAGGTAAAAGAATGAAGAAAGTATCTGATTTGTTACCCACAGGTGGTAAATGGCTCTACACCAAGTAACATTTTTCAATTCACCTCATTGGCCTTCAGAAATACACCACCTAATATATGTCTCAACCTCAAAAAGTTCAAAATTTTTCTGATCCTGGGATGCATATCCTTTGTGCTGAACATAGAGAAACAGGGAGACGATCAATTTTAGCCTCACTGGCATCAATTTGAAACACGAGTTCACGAAAATAAGAATACCAATAATTCAAATCCCTGAGATAAGATTATTTTAATTTTTTCATGAAACGGAATGCACTGTGTCTCAATATATGATGGTGGATGATCCATCCTATCCCGATAATCAGATAGTGCTCCTTTCCAACACGGGATAGTCGGACACCCTGCCATCCTACTAGGACTTAAATTCTTAGAAAATATGATGCCCTAACTTAGAGAGTATTATGCCACTAACTTACGGTACGAATGACAAAAGGTAGCTAAGATTTAAGATTGTCAGAAGGCAACTTCCACAGCTTGAGTCTTTGTTTCATCCGGATGTGGTCCAATTCCTGGAAATTGAGGGTCAAAATCAGTAACAGAATTCAAATGAAACAAACTACACATACTTCAGATGCCAAATATTCTAACAGAAAACCCTGATGTTGAACAGAATTAAACATGCCATGTGATTTACATGGCCTAGGTTTACCATGAGATAAGTACCTATGCCATTGGAGTTACAAATGGGAAAAATTCAAATATCTTGGACTTTCATTACATTAAAGTTACCATTAGATGGTAGATGGACTTTCATTACATAAAACATAGTTCTATAGTTTCTTTTACTTGCAAGAAGAATTATGTCATTATATATCAACTAGATAGCCGACACTAAATAGTTGGAAAAAGGCTGGATGGCTATAGTTATGGTAGGAACAAAAGAAGACCAAAGAAATTATAAAAGGACAATACTAATGAAATTTACAAAATGTTCATGAAACTATTCAAGAATAAATAACAAGCAGAGAAATCTGAATAGGTCAAACTGAGCACTAAAAAAATATCAGTAGTACTGCAGCCATAATTGAAGCAAGATTTGGCTCCAAAAAATCACTATGTTATGGGTGGCAATGACAACAGTGAACCACCTTCACCCAAAAAGAAGAACAAGGAAGCAGTGACATGAGCGCTTTAAGGGTTTCAAACTTTCAACCCTCTCATCAAGTCTTGCTTATACAATATAGAAAGAAGAGGTTGGATATTAGAGAACCAGCAGTGGCAGTGACACCACAAGTTGAGGGCAGCAGGCAACTGAAGATGGAAGAAAAGCAACGATTTAGTAAAGCATGGTGAGTGGCCTAATTACACCTAGGTAATGTTCGAGGATGATTACTAGGTGTCCAAGGCTAGATTTTCTCTTTCATTGCTATTTTTTCTCTTGTTTGAATCTTCACTTGCCTTTTTCTAACAATAGAATTCAAAAAGGTTTCTACATGTTTTGGAATCTTCATTTACAAGACAATTTCAATATTAATCTCAAAATCATTATTTCCAACAACAATCACCCAAGGACATATATCAATGCTGACTTAAAACTCAAGTGTGTATGCATCTGCTCGCTATGGTTTAGCTTGCTTTTTTCCTCAAAAGCAGTACTACAGAAGTTCAGAAAAACTATTTATTTACTGGGCCATGCAAAAGAAGCAACTACAAAAATAAAGGCCAACATATGCTATTGGTACATGAAAAATTACCAACTTGACTTGCTACTTGACTGTACCATGAAATGAGACCCAAGTGAAAATATTCCAGCTCTTAGGAAGTACTGTTTGCTGGTTTGAGGGGCTATAGTAAATGAAATGCGGACCAGGTGGGACCATTTTTATGCCCTTGAAATGCCTATAGCAAGATCTTCCTCAAAAAGAATAATTGAAGCAAGATGATGCTTACTTTATCACAGTATTCCTCGATAAACTTCTCAGGCCTTTTGATGGCGAGTTTCAGTTCTCTTTGTCTCTCTTCTTTCGTGTTTCCAATTGCTCCCTCCTCTTGATAGCCCACTCTTTATTATTTTTCCTCTTCTTTAGAACCGTCTCATGGACATATGAGATGGACTGTGGCTACTCCACCACCATGTCAATCCTAATAACCTTCGAAGCAGCTCCAACGAAGAATTCACTCACGGTCGGCACTAAACCCATAACAAGAAGTACATAGGAAAAAGGGCGATCAAATTCATTAACCAAATAGAACAATTCCATCATAAATCATAGCAAGTAAACGATGCAAACTTTTGCTATTTGATTTTTTTTTTTTTTTTTGATTAAAATGGAGGCTGGGAAGAAACCAGCCACCAAAAAATTATTGATAAGGGACCGAACAACAAGCAATGTTACAGAACCAGAGGTTATAGAACATCTGGTTCAGTTACAGGATTTTCAGGACAGAAAACAGAGCATGAAACAGGTTACAGACATGGAGCAGAAACACGCTGCAGATATGTTCAGAAACCGGTAACAGGCTTCTAAACGGTCAAGAATTGAAGGAATGAAGAGTAAGGTTTGCTCCAGAATTTGAAATAGAGAGTGCAAGTGCCGAAGAAAATGAGCAAGGTACTGTCATGTTGCATCGACTTTAACTCCTTTGATAGCATTCCAAACATTTGTAGAAACGTGACATGGCCCATGATAACAGAACAGAGTTGGGGGCAGAGTGATGAGAATAGGAGCTTGGCAAGGAGGAAGAAACTCGCTTGATCTTAGACCAAACAGCACCAAAGATCTTCAGCTGGTTGGAGTTGCAAAGGATCGACCAGTCTCTGAAGAGGGACAATGCGTCACATGCGACTACCTGAGTCGAAGAGGCTTTATTGAAAAAGAGCCTAGCATTACGCTCCCTCCAGCATCTCCAAGCAATGGCAGAGAAGAGCATCAAAATAATCAGCTGTGAAGATTTCGGAAACATCGACTGTGTCCAGTCCATGCAAATGTACCTAAAAGTGGACTGAGGGCAGAGAGTACTCAAGGCCACACACATGGAGCTCCAGATCTTGGAGAATAGGGGGCAGAAGGAGGAGAGATGATCGATTGTTTCTGGTGAAGGCACAGCCGTCCAAGAACTTGCCCAGCTTCTTTCCAATAGCATCCCTTGAATTCAGTTTGTGCTTCCAACACAGCCACAGAAAACATCGTATTTTCAGTGGAATGGAAAGATTCCATAAGATGGAGGCGAACCTACAGATTGCGCCAGAGAAGTTGAGGAATTGATAGAGTGAGACAGTGAAGAACTCACCATTGCAGGAAGCCTTCCAAATAATTCGATCTTCATCACTGCTAAGAGTGACAGAGTTCAACAGATAGGTAATGAGATCAAATTGTGTGCCTACCTCGAAGGATGGATTCGATGGTAGTCTGAGATGCCAAGAACGTGGTCTGAGTTTGAAGTAACTTGCCACAGTGCCGTTCTTATTTTTGCAGAGTTTGAAAAGATCAGGGAACAGAGTTTGAAGAGGGGCAGCAGCAATCCAATTATCCTTCCAGATGAGGGTTCGCAGATCATTTCCGCAAAGGAATTGAGTGCGATTCCAAAAAGCAAGGAGGCTTCGAATAACATCACGCCATAAGGAGGAGCACCTCCTCCGAGGTTTCCAAGAATTGCCAAACCTAACCTTTTTATGGTATGCCCATTGAACCTGCTTCTTCCACAAAGCATAATCATTAGAAAGAAGTCTCCATCCCCATTTGGCAAGGAGAGAAGTATTGAATTGATAGATGTCCTTTAAATCGAGGCCACCCTCCTCCTTCTTCAAGCAGATGGTGCTCCAGCTGACTTTGTAGGACAAGCCACTGGTAGAGGACGATCCGATCCAAAGGAACAATCGCCTATAGGAGACAATCTTCTTGACGACCCAGTGAGGCAGCCTAAACAAGGACATGAAATATAGCAGTAGTGAGGTGAGGACAAAGTTAACGAGGGTAAGCCTACCTGCAGAGGAGAGAAACTTGGATTTCTATGTGGCAAGCCGAGATCCTACCCTTAAGAGGAGAGCATTCCAATCCGATCTAGATAACCTTCGGCCCCTCAAAGGAAGTCTGAGATAGTTAAAAGGCAGTGTGGATGTGGAGTAGTTAAGCCAGGAGACATATTCCTCCAAGGAATCAAAGCCAATTAGTGAGACAGAGCTTTTCTGATAGTTAATAGATAAGTCAGAGTGATGTTCAAAGCAATACAAGATGAGTTTCAAGTGTTAGGATTTGAAGTTTTGATATTCGGTTCACATTGAGTCCATAGCGAGATCCGCGATGAAAAATAGTCCAACGAGATCAAGATCACTTCAAACGGACCTTGAATAGAAAAGATACGAGCTTTTTAAGCTTGCACGAGATCCGAGATGATGGAAGATCGCCGACGGCCGATGGAGCGACAGCGGTGCAGTCGCAGATGGCAGAGTGCAGCCCAGGCGGGGCAAACATGCGGGGCGCACGGCCCAGGCATGCGGCCCAGGCGCACGACCCAGGCACGTGGCCCAGGCAGGTGTGCGGCCCAGCCCGGCGGGCGGGAGCGCAGGGCGCGGTCCAGGTGCATAAGCCCGGTGCGGGAGTGGCCCAAGCCCGCGCGCACGGGCCGGCACAGGCCCAGGCGCCTTTAGAGCCTGGCCTGTACCTCGATCCACTGTGGACTGAGCGGTCCATGGCAGACCGCGTGGACCGCCTGGGCGTTTTTCAGGCATTTCTCGCGGTCCACGATACTATTCCATGAACCGATCGTGATCAAACGACGTGGGTTGATCCTGTTTTCGATCCGACGGCTGGAGGAGGTTATCTAAGGTTTGTTTGAGCCAAATTAGGATTTCTAATCCTAATCTAACCCTTATTTAAGGCCTATAAAGACCTGAGAACAGTGAACAAGGATGTGTGTGGTCGTGTGGTCTTCTGGTGGCCTTTTGATTCGCGAGCAGAGACCTGTACGTGGACTGGTGGCCATGTAATTTCTCGTGGATGCTCGACGTGAACCCGAGAAGGAACTCGAGGAAGAGAGAGGCTGAAGCGCTGAGAGGAGTAGGGCTCCTGGACAGCAAATGCCGGTCACTTCAGGGGCCAAGGGAGATCTTCTAAAAGAGACAGCTTTTGTGAGGGAAACTTCTAGTGAGAGAGAAATTTGATGTACAAAAGTTGAGGGTAAGATCTCCTCTTATAAAATTTTTTTTCATAGTGAAGTTTGCATGCCTCGTGGAGGCGAGCCCTTTTATGGCTGATCCACGTATTTTGATTGTTTTTGTTTTGTTTCTTCTTTCTTCTTGCTACATCATGCGGTACTGAAAAGATTTTAGGAGGTAGTGTCCTGACCAGACATCTACCCAACAAGTGGTATTAGAGCGAGGCAGTACAAGAATGTAGATTGCAGCGGTAGTAAGCAAGACTGAAGATGGAGAAGACAAGATTAATCAAGATGGAGATCAACAAATTTGATGAAAAGAGTAATTTCTCCTTGTGGCAAGCAAAGGTGAAGGACGTGCTCATCCAACAAGGGTTGATTGATGCTTTCTTATGCGAGGAAAAGCCAACCACCATAAAGGTACGGGATTGAAAATGGCTATAAATACAGACGATGAGTACCATCTGTATGTACCTGACGGATGAGATGGTGATCCATGTACTGAGCGAGACTTTTCCAACGGTGCTGTGGTCGAAGCTCGAGAAGTTGTACATGACGAAGTCTCTCACCAACATATTTTTCCTCTGGAGGCAGTTTTACCAGCTGTAGATGGCTGAGGGACAGAGCGTGCAGGAGCATCTCAGCCACATCCAGAAGATTCTCACTGATCTTCTCAGCATTGGCGAGAATGTTGAGAAGAAGACCAGGACCCTGATTTTGCTAGCATCACTTCCACTTTCGTACGAGTTCTTAGTGACTGTTCTTCTAGTGGGAAAGAGCACTATCAAGATAGACGAAGTCACTACGGCGATACTCCAGAACGAGGTTCTCAGGAGAGAGAACCAGACTTCGAGTTCAGATGGCGGTAGCTCATCTTTGGTGGCTTCTGGAGGAGTAGGAAGTGGTAGACGGAGCGACAGGAGATCGCGACGAGGACGGTCCAAGTTCAGGAGGAACTTGAGCAAAATCAAGTATTACCGATGTGAAGAGTTGGGACATCTAGCCAAAGATTACCCTCAACTCAAAAATTGGATGGTAGCTGCTGTAGCGACGGCCGACAGTGATTCAGATGGAGATGTCTTTGAGATATCTGACGAGGTATCTACTTCTTCCCAGCAGTGGATATTAGATTCTGCATACCCCTATCATGTATGTTGCAGAAAGGAGCAGTTTGACTCCCTAGAGAATAGTGAGGACACTGTATACTGCTGAATGGATCGAGCTATGCGATCAGAGACATTAAGACGGTCAGTTGGAGGACACATGATGGTGCAATGAGGAGATTGGAGGAGATCCGATACACATCCGATTTCAGACGGAATCTTATTTCACTGAGTAGACTGGATTCAAGAAGCTACAAGATGGTAGCCGGTGGAGGAATCCTGAAGGTACTACGCGGTGATAAGATTGTGCTGGAGGGGAAGAAGAAGAACAGAGAACATTATTACCTGACAGAAAGTCCAATGCGAGGTAGAGCTTCGAGAGCCAGATAGAGCCCAGAACGAGGTGAAACTCCAGATGAAGATGGATCGAGCACGAGACAGAAGACTCGGAAGGACGAGAGGTGACGTCGCAAGATGAGATTTCTATTGCCGCAGGATGATGTCCCGAGCAGGTCTCAGGTCACGACGGAGATGGGATCGAACGATCTGGCTTGACTTCCATATTTGTCCATCCATTATTAACAGACGATGGCCCCAGGACATGAGGGTGAGGAGATCCAGAAGCTCTCGAAGTTAGGAGGAAACCGAATATCGAGTCGAGATAGAGATTGTTAGGATTTAACGTCTCAAGATTCGATCTATATTGATCCCACAACGAGATCCACGACGAAAAACAGAATCCAACAAAACTAAGATCACTCCAAACGAACTTCGGACGGAGAAGATACGAGCTTTTGAAGCTTGCAAGAGATCCGAGACAACGGAAGACCACTGGCGGCCGGCAGAGCGACAGAGGCGCAGCCGCAGGAGGCGGAGCGCAACCCAGGCGAGGCCAACGCGTGGGGCGCGCGGCCCAGGCGCACAGCCCAAGCAGGCACGCAGCCCAACCCGACGCACCGGGCGCGGCCCGGACCCAGGATCCCGACGCGGGCGCACCCCAGGCCTGCGCGCGTGGGCCGGTACAGGCCCAGGCACCTCTGGAGCCTGGCATGTATCCCGATCCACCGTATTCCGGACGATCCATAGCGGACCGCGTGGACCGTCTGGGCATTTTTCAAGCATTTCTCACGGTCCACGTCACTATTTCGTGGATCGATTGTGATCAAACGGAGTGGGTTGATCCTATTTTCGATCCAACAGCTGGAGAAGGTTATCTAAGGTTTATTTGAGCCAAATTAGGATTTCTAATCCTAATCTAACCCTTGTTTAAAACCTATAAAGGCCTGGAAACACTGAATAAGGATGTGTGTGGTTGTGCAGTCTTCTGATGGCCTTTTGGTTCGCGAGTAGAGACTTATACGTAGACTGGCGGCCATGTGATTTCCCGTGGACGCTCGACGTGAACCTGAGAAGGAACCCAAGGAAGAGAGAGATTGAAGCACTGAGAGAAAAAGAATAGAGCTCCTGGACAACGGACGCCGATCATTTCAGGGGTCAAGAGAGATCTTTCAAAAAAGAACTTTTGTGAAGAAAATTTTTAGTGAGAGAAATTGGATGTACAAGGATTGAAGATGAGATCTTCTCTTGTAAAATTTTTTTTCATAGTAAAATTTATATGTCCCATAGAGACGAATTTTTTATAACTGATTCACGTATTTTGATTATTTTTATTATATATTTTATTTCTTTCTGCTGTATCGCATGATATTGAAAAAATTTTAAGAGATGGTGCCCTGATTAGACATCCACCTAATATCAAAGAAGCAAAATTTTTCTTGCTTGATCAGGCAAAGATCAAGATACCATCGACACACTGAAGAATCTTTGTGTTGCCGAAAATTCAAGAATTGCCAAGCCCCTCGAAGACCCCTTCCAAGGAGGCTTTGTTAAACATGCGACACAGAGGGTCAACATCAAGGATAAATAGGAAGAGAGAAAGAGAATCACCCTACTTGAGACCACGGTGACAGAAGATCCAGTCTCTTAATTGGCCATTAACACATGCTGCCACCTTGGATGAGCAGAGGACATTATGAATCCATCCAACCCATTTCTCAGGAACCCACCTGAGGACAGCACTTTCAGAATGTAAGCAGGAATAACCCACTCAGAAGCTTTTGAGAAGTCAAGCTTACAAATGAGGCCAGATCCTGAAGACCGCCTGGTGTGATGAATGATTTCACTGGCACAAAGAAAGTTGTCGAGGATAGAATGGCCTTTGACATAGGCAGTTTGAGCATGATCTATAAGGTCATTCATGGAAGGCTGTAACCTGTTGGCAAGAACCTTGGTAAATATTCTAATGCAGCTGTGGACAAGGCTTATTGGCCTGAAATCTGAGGGTGCACTAGCCGCCTCCTTCTTAGGAATGAGAGCGAGGGTAGCATAATTGATTCTAGCAAGATCAGGATGGGAGGAGAACATCTGATTGAAAAAGAGCATAAGATCCTCGTTAACGAGATCCCAATAGCGCTGGAAGAAAACTAGAGTGAAGCCGTCAGGTCCCGGGCTCTTGTCCTCAGCGGAGCAGAAGATGGCTTGTTTAACCTCATCGAGAGAGAGACAATTGCAAAGAGAGTTGAGGTTGATGTCATCATGATGGTTGATGCTGGTCCAGTCAAGATCAACCGTGGAGGTGCAAGGGGCGTCGAAGATGCCACTGAAGTATTCTTTGAAAGCAAGGTGAATGATAGGGCGATCAAAGACCTCAGAATTCTGCCACATAATGCTGGAGATCCAGTTGAGCATCCTATGGTAATTGGCAGGTTTATGAAAGAATGCAGTGTTTCCATCACCCTCCTTAAGCCACTTGACCTTAGCCCTCTGAGACCAATAGATTTCCTCATTTTTGAAGATATTAGAAAAATCTTGCTTAATGGAGTCTTTGAGTTCTCTGTCAGAGTTGCTTAGAGTACACCTTTCTTCCACCTTGTCTAGGGCCTGGATTTGATTCAACAAGGATGCCTTTACACTTCTGGTAGAACGTCTGAGATGAGAAGACCAAGCTTTCAAAGCATCACTAGTGGCTTTAAGCTTGCAGCCTAAATTTGTGACAGCATCCAGAGAGAAGCCAGAGGAGGTCCAAGCACTCTGAATGATATCATGCATGCTCTTATGAGATAACTAGCAATGTTTGAATCTGAATAGATGAGCCACCTTAGGTTGAGCGGTTAAGCAGAGTTTCACAGGAGCATGATCAGAGCTGGGGTTGGCCAAGGCAACTTGTAGAGAGTGGGGAAAGAGATCCTCCCAGTCTATGATAAAGAGGAAGCGGTCAAGTCTTGCCAGAATTGGAGTCGCTTGGTGGTTGCTCCAGGTATAATCTTGACCCTTGAGAGAAGGATCTAAAAGAGAGAAGGATCGGATGAAGGAGATGAAAGCTTTAGAGATCTTTCCAGGTCGAGGGATCCCATTTCTGTCAGATAGTTTAAGTGTCGCATTGAAGTCACCACAGACGACCCAAGGTCCGGGAAAGCAAGATCTGATAAGTTGAAGTTCCCTCCAAAAGAGTATTTTGCTGTGAAGTTCGGTGGGGCCAAAGACGGTAGCGAGTGTCCAGGGAGCACTTAGAAGCCGGTCGTATCAAACGGCAGTGATGAAATGATCACCGACGTGCTTTCTGAGCGGGTCAAAGCGCAAGTTGTTTCAACCAAGAAGAATTCTCCCTGCAGAGCCAAAAGCATTACAGACAATCCCGGAAGAGATTTTTTCCCCCAAGAGGGACCTGAGTGTAGCAGGAGAGGCATTCTCAAGTTTAGATTTTTGAATACCAATGGTGTGGTAGTCGTTAGTCGAGATGATGTCTTTGACAATCCTTCTTTTGACAGCATCGCCAAGACCCCTAACATTCCATGAAATCAGTGACATAAGAAAAAGACCTCATCAACGTCCCAGGTAAAAGAGTGGAAAAGCAACAAGGAGTTGGGAAGAAGAGCAATGCATAATGCAGAAACAACAACCCATCCAGAAGAGAAGGAGGTAAAGGATACAACATCCAAGAGAGGAACATCCTAGAGGCAACAACCAGCAAAAACAAGAACATGCCCCAGTTCTAGCATGTGATACACCGACATAGTCTTATAAAATCTATCATTTCGAGGCAGCACGCTCTCATTTCGTAGAGATGAGGAGTTTGGAAAATCTCTCAGCATCATTCTCAGAGATTTTCACCCCGCACTTTCTCTCAAGGTCAGCCAGTGATTCTGTCGAGAGGTTGTTAAAAAGGAGGCCAGTAGAGTCAGGCCGGGAGGGAGGAACATCTCCAGAGCCTGGAAGAGCGGAATCATACATGATCGGGCGAGCAAGAGCCTCAGGAGCATGAGAATTCGAAATCTTCCTCCGGGAAGGGACCAGCTTCGAGGTTGCGAGTCTCACAGAGGTCAAAGCTTTCATCCTTCTAGGCCTGCAAGAATCCTGGGAGTTGGGAGGAGGAGTGGTCGATGGAGTACCAGTATTCTCCTCAGAGCGAGAGAGAAGAGAAGCCA
This sequence comes from Elaeis guineensis, assembly GCF_000442705.2. Classification (NCBI taxonomy): domain Eukaryota; kingdom Viridiplantae; phylum Streptophyta; class Magnoliopsida; order Arecales; family Arecaceae; genus Elaeis; species Elaeis guineensis. The sequence continues at coordinate 82,758,644 of NC_025999.2, forward strand.
TGTTAGTCAAAGCAGAATCTGAAGGAGCCATGGTGTTGGGCGGCGGGTTGCCACAAAGATGAGCAGAGGTGGCTACTGCCACGAGGGTGCGGCAAGCAGGTGGGGCCGAAGAGGACCTACGTCGGGATCGAAGGGGCCCAGCGGAGGAGGAGGGACATCATGCCGCTTCTGCTTGAGTTGGCACAAAAGCCAACACAGCCATAGGTCCAACAGCCTCAGTCGAGGGGCTGAAGAGGTGCAACCTAGTAGGTGGCCCATAAGGTGAGGAGAGGGGGCCAGGCCACAAGTCCACAGCTGCCGAGCACACGTCAAGCTGACGGTGGCAGTGCTCGGCAGGCGATGTCAAAGCAGGGCGGGAGTAGTTGAAATTTGAATCATGAATCTGGAGTCCAGCAGGGGATACGTGGTCGATTAGAGGGAGCAAAAGGTCGGGAGCAGCAGACGGCGATGTGGCAGCTTCAGGCCTCGAAGGAGCCAACACGTCTCCATCATCAATTAAGGCATCCGTATAGCCCAGCTCGATCGAGTCAGGGACGTGAGAATCATCGGACTCAGCAGCTGAATCACCCGAGTGTAGATCGAGATTGGATGGCCGGAGGCGGTCCCCACCGATTCCATGGCACAGTGAAGGGACGTCTCCCCCTGCATCGAGAAAAGGGGCAGAAGAGGTCAGGTTGCCAGCAGCCTTCCAAGGCCTGCCATGGTGGCAAGGACCCCCCCCCCAACCCCACAAGAAGCAAGGCGGTGAGCAGAGGCAGAAGGCCGGGGATGGGAAAGGCCTCCATCAAAGGGGTCGTCACGGAGAATACGGAAGTCATTATGGTCTTAGAACAAGTTGATATCTGAGGGAGGTGGATGAGAGGGTTTGAATGTCTTCAATCTCTATACCGATCTCGTAGGAAAGATCTGCGCAGGTGACATCACTTGAGTGAGTGTTTTTTTTATTTTTTTAATATTATATAATATAAAAAAATATATATTAATTAATTAAAAAAATATTTTTTTTGAGGTATACAAATTATATTATAAAAAAAAATTTACAAAAATTGATCTCTTTCTCGATCCACTCAATTTCTTTTCCACTAAAAATTTTCTACATAAAAATTTTTTCTTATAAATTTTTTTTTAATTTCTGAATTGATCGACGTCTGCTATCTAAAAGTCTCTTGCTCCTTCTCTCTCAGCGATCACATAGCTCTCTCTCTTCTTTTCAAATTTTTTGGGTTTTCGTGCGACCTCGTGAGGAACTTAGCCATCCCACACCATTTCAGATGTTCCCAACCTTTTAAAGACTTAAACAAGTAGTAGATTAAGATTTCCAATCCTAATCAAACACAAACACAGCCCAAATAATTTTAAATGAAGGCTCGGACATTAGATCGTGACTGGGAGCTCCCTGAGCCGATCGATCATGCTCCAATCTATGGAATAGTACTGTGGATCGTGAAAAATGACTGAAAAATCAATCTACGGTCCACGTGCGGGTCTGTGGACCGCTCAATCCATGGTGGATCGAAAAAATTAGGCCCCAACGGCGTCTGGGCCGATCTGCACGTGCGGGCCTAGGCCGCGCCCTCGTCAGGTGCCTAAGCCCGGGCCGCACCCCGCGGGTCTACGTATGGGCTGGGCTGCGCGCCCGCTTGGGCCTCGCACGGACACTAGGCCGCACGTTGGCTCCGCCTGGGCCACACTCCACCGCCTGCGGCTGCACCTCCATCGCTTCGCTGGCCCGCCGCCGACCGCCGACGGTCCTCCATCGCCTCGAATCTCATGCAAGCTTCAAAAGCTCGTATCTCCTCCATCTAAGCTCCATTTGGGGTGATCTTGATCTCGTTGGACTGTTTTTCGCCGTGGATCTTGCTGTGGGCTCAATATGGATCGAATCTCAAGATATCATATCCTAACAATCTTCATCTCAACTCGATATTCGGTCTCCTCCTAACTCCGAGAGCTTTTGGATCTCCTCGCCATCATGCCCTGGGGCCACCGTCTGTTGATCATGGATGGACAAACATGAGAGTCGAGCTAAGCCGCTTAATCCCATCTCCGTCGTATGCTATGCTCCTCCTGACCTGAGATCTGCTCGGGACATCATCCTACGGCAATAGAAATCTCACATTGCGACGTCGTCTCTCATCCTCCCGAGTCTCTTGTCTCGTGCCCGATCCACCTCCACCTGGAGCTCCACCTCGCTCTGGGCTCCACCTGGCTCCCAAAGCTCCACCTCGCACTGAACTTCCTGCCAAATAATAATGTTCTCTACTCCCCTTCTTTCCCTCCAGCACAATCCTATCACCGCGTAGCACCCTTAGGATTCCTCCACCAGCTACCGTCCTATAGCCTCTCGAATCCAGTCTGCTAAGTGAGATAAGATTCCGTCTGAAATCGGATATGTATCGGACCTCCTCTAATCTCCTCACTTAACCATCATGTGTCCTCCAACTGACCGTCCCAATGCTTCTAATCGCACAGCTCGATCCATCCAGCAGATATACAGTATCCTCACTGTTCTCTAGGGAGTTAAACTACTCCTCTCTGCAACATACATGATAGGGGCATGCAGAATCTAATATCCACTGTTGGGAAGAAGTAGATACCTTGTCAGATATCTCCAGGACATCTCCATCTGAATCGTTGTCGGTCGTCGCTACAGCAGCCACCGTCCGATTTTTGAGTTGAGGATAATCTCTGGCTAGATGTCCCAACTTCTCACACCAGTAACACCTAGTTTTGCTCAAGTCCCTCATAGACTTTGACCATCCTTGTCGCGATCTCCTATCACTCTGTCTACCGCCTCCTACTCTTCCAGAAGCCATCAAAGCTGAGCTACCGTCACTTGAGCTCGAAACTGGGTTCTCCCTCCTGAGAACATCGTTCTGGAGTATCGCCGCGGTGACCTCGTCCATCTTAATGGTGCTCTTGCCCACTAAAAGAGCAGTCACTAAGGACTCGTACGAAGGTGGAAGCGATGCTAGCAAAATCAGCACCCTGATCTTCTCCTCAATATTCTCGCCAACGCTGAGGAGATCGGTGAGGATCTTCTGGAAGTGGCTTAGATGCTCCTGCACGCTTTGTTCCTCAATCATCCGCAGCTAATAAAACTACCTCCAGAGGAAAAGAGTGTTGGTGAGAGACTTCACCATGTACAACTCCTCGAGATTCGACCACAGCATCGTCGGAAAAGTCTCGCTCAGCACATAGATCACCACCTCATCCACTAGATATATGCGGATGGTACTCACCGCCTGCATCTATAGCCGTTTCTAATCTTATACCTTCATGGTGGTCGGCTTCTCATCGCACAAGAGAGTATCGATTAATCCCTATTGGATGAGTACGTCCTTCATCTTTACCTGCCACAAGGAGAAATTGCTCTTACCATCAAACTTGTTAATCTCCATCTTAATTGATCCTGTCTTCTCCATCTTCAGTCTTGCTCACCACTGCTGCAATTTGCGTCTTTGTACCGCCTTACTCTGATGCCACTTATTAGATAGATGTCTGATCAGGACACCACCTTCCAAGATCTTTTCGGTACTACGCGATGCAGTAGAAAAAAAGAAGAAATAAAATAAAAAACAATCAAAATATGTAGATCAGCCACAAAAGGACTCACCTCCACGAGACATGCAAACTTCACTATAAAAAAAAATTTACAAGAGAAGATCTCACCCTCAACCTTCGTACATTCAATTTCTCTCTCAAAAGTTCCCCTCACAAAAACTCTCTCTTGAAAGACCCCCCTTAATCCCTAAAGTGACCGACGTCCACTATCCAAAAGCCTCCTACTCCTCTCTTAGCGACGCACGCTCTTTTCTCTCCTCACGAGCTCCGTACAATGCATACACAGCGAAAACCAAACCACCCCTCGCTGTTTCAGATGTTCCCAGCTTTTTAAAGGCTTAAACAAGTATTAGATTAGGATTCCCAATCCTAAGTACAAACACAGTCCAAATAACCCTAGATGAAGGATCGAACCGTTGGATCGTAATCGGAAGCTTCCTGAACCGTCCGATCATATTTCGATCTACGAAATAGTGCTATAGTCCGCGAGAAACGGCTGAAAAATCAATCTTCGATCCATGCCCGGGTCTGTGGACCGGAAAAATCAGGCCCCCGCGGCACGTGGGCATGGACCGGCCCGCACGTACGGGCCTGGCCCCATTTGCGTCGGGTGCCTGGGCTCGGACTGTGCCCTGCGGGCCCGTGCGTGGGCTAGACTGCGCTCTACCACTTACGACCGCACCGCCGCCGCTCCGCTGGCGATCCTCCATCACCTCGGATCTCATACAAACTTTAAAAGTTTGTATCTCATCCATCCAAACTTCGTTTGGAATGATCTTGATCTCGTTGGACTTTATTTTTTATCGCGAATCTCGTTGTAAACTCAATATGAATCAAATCTCAAAACGTCAAATTCTAACGGTCAGAGATCTGAATCCTATTCTTAACCTAGACAAGAATCCTGAAGAACTCCTGGACCAGACCTGAGACAGAAGAAGGAGAGGTATGATCATAAAGGCCAAAGCGAGCAGTCAGCGTCTGCATAGTTTCAGGCTTCCGACAGAACAGGGGAAGGTTGGAGAGCTTAACTTGGGCTTTGAAGAACAGGCGGTGGATCGAACCCCCATCGCGCAATGACCAAGGGGTCACCCAGAAAGAGAAGTGCTTAGTTTTCACCTCTCCAAGCCGCTGAGCAAACAAAACCTCGCGCCGGTTGGAGAAGTCAACGATGAAACGATTCCGGCCAAAGCTCTTCGACTCCCGCTCATAACTCGAGAGAAGGTGCTGCAGCCCATGGGCAAGTTGGGCGGTAGAGATACTCTTGTTGTTTGCCATGAAAACCTCAACGATGCTGATGCTTGGAGAGAAGTCGATTTGTTCCCTGATGAAGTCATACACCGGGAGGAAGAAAAGGTGTTTGCCAGGTCTGCCAGGGATATCCATGGATCGAGTAGGGAGGCGGGAGGCCAGAGAAGGAGGGGGAGGATCATGGCGCTTGGGACAAGAGTGAGAAATATGGCCACAGCCGTTGCAGCGCAAGCAGACAACAGGGTTTCTGCACTGTGTACGGAAGTGGCCCATGTCTCCGCATTTGAAGCATCTACTTTTCAAATAGGAGCAGACGAGGGGGGTAGTTGAGATCCCTAGAGCACGTCGAGAAGGGACATGAAGGCTCGATCTATTGCCATTAAGAAGCTTGAAGGAGCTGGCAGGCCATCTACCGGGCCAGTAAGTGGCAAGGACAGAAGCGTATGAAGGCTTGCTCCCCAAGATGCTAGAGGAGGAGGTGGGGTAGGTAACACCATAAAGGTTGGAAGGTGGATTGGAATGAAGTTATCCAGTCTCAGATCTCGACAGTTGCGCACCACCTGCCGTGACAAAGGAGCGGAGAGCTCCCAACGGCACAGCGTTAGCCCCGATAGCAACCGAGAGGGGGGGGGGGGGGGGGGGGGGTGGAGGGGAGGGGGACAAAGCTCTCAGAAGGATAGTCATCCAGAACAAACTTCTACTTGCTATTTGATAGATTAGTAAATATTGTAAGAAACTTAAAGTTTTACGTACTATAATATCAGATATAGAAATCACTGAAGAATAAAACAATTCTCCACTATATCCAGTATACGACACTAGCTCCTACTCCTGCTTTTCTTCTTCCTAAAAAAAAAATAATAAAAAATAAAATAAAATAAAATAAAATAAAGAAAGAAAGAAGAAGAAGAAGATGATTTCGAACTCAAAATAACATAATTCTAGCTCTCAAATTTATTATTTACACCAATAAAAATAAAATTAAAAAAAAAATGAGTAGTTTAAAATATATATTTTTAAAATTTTATAACAAAAAAATAAAAAATTAACTACTTTAATCTTCTAAATATGTCTTGAATCAGATCTTAACTACTATTAAGAATTTATGATATAAAAAATTTATATATAAAATCAGATATAAAATAAAAAATTATATTGATCACATCGATGTCTTGAATCTGATCTAACTTTTAGATCACATCGATTGAGTTCAGAACTTATCATTTTTTTGTGGATCAATAATCTTCACTATTGGTAGGTGTGGTACGAAGCTCTCGCTGATGTCGAGCAGCCATACAGATCGTCCACTCGAAGTCCTGATCAAATCTTCCTTCACAGGAGTGTTAGCTCATGTCGAAAGCTCTGGATGGCTGATCCAAACTCATTTTTTAGATCTTCTGGACTCCTCTGAATCAGAAGATGAAGCTTTACAAGGAGATGGTGGTGTGGGAGATTAAACAAGACTCACTCTTATATTTTTCTTCTCACAAAATCTAAAGTTGAAATCCTAGAACCCATCCTATACCTCACATCTGAGAGGAAGATCACTTCCTCTGTTTCTTACGCACGGAAGCCTAATCCACTCTCAGCTTTTCATGTCCCAACTCTAAGGTTTCTCACGCCAAAAAATATTCTTTTTCTCATACAAAACTAATCCCTTCTTAAGGACGGTATCCCACGAAAGATAAGGATAAGAAAGAGATAGTTTCGGTTCAATTTCAAACGTTGGTTGATCTTTATCATCAATTTAAATCAAATTTGAATTAAATTTTGAATCAAACTTTATCCTCCTCTTGAGAACTCAGAAAGTGGTCAACCAACATCAGAATGGCACAAAAAATCTCATGCAAAAATATTTTTTATATGGAGAAAGGTGATGATGTGAAAAGAAGAGTCTAACTCAATTTGGACTCTAGATTTTCATTCAAATTCAAACCTATTTGAACTCAAATTTAAACCAACCAATTCCTAATTCAAAAAAAGAATCAGATGTAGGTGTGGAACTACTTCTAGGTATGAAAAAAAATTCACGCAAAAAATTTTTCACATGAAGAATAAGCGGGTGCAGAGAAAGGAGGTGTAAGGGATTTGAATTCGAATTAATTTCTCATCTAATTAGATTCTTAATCCAACAAAATTAGGTTAGACCCAATTAGACCACTAAACCTAATCTAATTAGGTAGTATATAGCCTCAATTAAATCTTAATCAAATCAAAAATTAATCAAGCTCAAGTCCTGATCAAATTAGGAATCGATCGAACACCCTTAGCAATTAAGTCATCACATAACCTAATCGGATCAAACCAAATTGAATCCAATTCAATTAGATTTGATCCAAACCTCAATGATCAATCAAATTAAGCTAATTAGCAATCTAATTACTAATCAATCCTCCTATAATTCATCAATAATTAACGAATTAATTTTTTACAACTTTTACACAGAGTTAATCATCAATCGAATTGACTGTTTTATCGTAGAACGATTCTTAATCATTGATCAGCCATATGATCAGTCAGAAATTTTTTTTAAGTGTGATCCCATAGGTTCGAACCTAAATCAATAGTATAAAAATAATCTTTCTATACCAATCAAAGTGACCATCTAGCAATGATTCTCGATATCCAGATAGATCGAAAGATTGCAAAGCATCATTCAAGAACCTATTGGCATATGGTTATCGTATAATTCATCTCTTTAACTCAAACACTCAAGGTGACTTAGGATTTAACTGTCAACCCTGATATGGTCATCCACATTGTATTTCAATTTTTTAAATCTATCATATGGATTATTCCGACCGAGGTTTTACTGAATTGAAACACACTGATATATTAACTTCTACTTATTCGGAAAGATCAATTTCATCTTGACTCACACACCGACTTCGCAAGTATTTGACTGTGTCCAGAAATCTTTCATCACTAAATTAAAAATTTAGATCACTAAATTAAAAATTTAGGTAGTCCAGCACCAAAGCACAATGAGTTGCTTACAAGTCACCATGGTGATCTCAGATCGGAGGAACACTTACACCCATATCCTTTGTGAGCTACTCTTGACAGCAGAATGCTCAGTAGTTGGTCACATTCAGTGAGATATATTCTTATGTCTCATTTACATGCCATATCAATATCTCCACACTCCTTGATTAAGAGGACAACCAATGTACATGGCATACAATGACCTATACTTGATATAGCTATTGTCCTAATAATAGTATATCATTTGATCATGAACTTAAGGTTTAAGGACTAAATGATATATCCTCCTATATCGAATCAAATAGTCCTAAGGACTTCATCACATAACAAGAGTTCAAAATAAGATGTATATAGTGATGAGAAAATCAAATAATATTGATTAATTCAATAATTCATATACAATTACAATAATAAGCTCAATCATCAATATGCTGACGATTGACTTTGGAACATAATTCTCAACAACTCTCACTTAGACTAAAGCTAATAGGTACAGTATCATATATCCATCTTTGATTTATAATCTTCAAACTCCTTGATACCGAGGGCTTTAATAAATGGGTCAGTCAGATTCTCCTTTCTATCGATCTTCTGAAGCTCGATATCACCTCGATCCACGATCTTTTGGATCAGATGGTAGTAGCACAGAATATGCTTGGTTTGCTGATGTGACTTCGATTCTTTTGTTTGAGTGATAGCACTAAAGCTATCACAGTACAACAAGACGGAGCCATCAAAGGAGGGTGCTACTCCGAGTGTGAAAAAAATGGATAGTTCAAAACATGTATTTTTAAAATTTTACAGCAAAAAATAAAAAATTAAATACTTTAATCTTCTAAACATATCTTGGATCAGATATAAACTACCAATTAAAGATCTATGATAAAAAAAATTTACATATAAAATCTGATATAAAACAGAAAACTGCATCGATCACATCGATGCCCTGAATCTATTCTAACCTTTAGATCACATTAGTTGAGCTTAAAACTCATCATCTTTTCATGGATCGATGATTTCTGCTATTTGTAGATATAATACGAAGCTCTCGCTGATGTCGAGCAATCACACAGGTCGTCCGACCTCTACAGATCGTCCACTCGAAGTTATGATTGGATCTTCCTTCGCGGGAGTGCTAGCTCACATCGAAGGCTCTAGATAACTTATCCAAGCTTCTTTTTTTGGATCTCTTGGACTTCACCAGATCAAAAGATGAAGCTTTAGAAAGAAATGATGGTGTGGGAGGTTGAACAAGACTCACTTTGTATTTTTCTTCTCATAAAATCTAGAGTTGAAATCCTAGACTCTACACCTCACGCCTGAAAGGAAGAACACTACCTCCGTTTCTCATGCACTGAAGCCCAACCCACTCTCAACTTTTGATGCCCCAACTCTCAAGTTTCTCATGCCAAAAATTACTTCAAATATCATACAAAATTGATCCCTTCTTAAGGATGACATCCCATGGAAGATCAGGATAAGAAAAAGGTAGTTTCGGTTCAATTTTAAATATTGGTTGATCCTTATCACCAATTCAAATCAAATTTGAATTAAATTTTAAACCAAACTTTATCTTCATCTTATAAACTTAGAGAGGGGTCGATCAACATCAGAATAGTATAAAAAATCTCACACAAAAATACTTTATGTGTAAAGAAAGGTGATGGCATGAAGAGAAGAGTCCAACTCAATTTGGACTCTAAATTTTTATTCAAATTCAAACCCATTTGAACTCAAATTTAAACCAACCAATTTTTAATTTAAAAAAAATTAGATGTGAATGTGAAAAAATTTTTAGGCATAAAAAAAATTCATGTAAAAAAATTTCTCACTTGAAGAATAATCGGACGCAGAGAAAGGAGGCGCAAGAGATTTGAATTCAAATTATTTTCTCATCCAATTAGATTCTTAACCCAATCAAATTAGATTAAATCCAATTAGACCACTAAACTTAATCTAATTATATAGTAAATAATTTTAATTAAATTTTAATCAAATTAAAAATTAATCAAGCTCAAATCCTGATCAAATCAGGAATTTAATATCCTTAGCAATTAGGTCATCTCATAACCTAATGGGATCAAACCAAATTGAATTCAATTCTATTAGATTTAATTCAAATCTCAATGCTCAATCAAATTGAGCTAATTAGTAATCTAATTACTAATCAATTATTTTATATTTTACTAACAATTAGTGAATTAATTTATTGTAACTTTTGTACAACATTAATCATCAATCGAATTGACTGTTTTATCTTAAAATGATTCTTAATCGTCGATCAGCCATATGATCAGTTAGAAATTTTTTTGAGTGTAATCCTATAGATTCGAATCTAAGTCGGTAGTATAGAAATAATCTTTCTATACCAATCAAAGTGACCATCTAGTAATGATACTCGACGTCCGGATAGGTCGAAAGATTGCAAAGCATCATTCAAAAACCTATTCACATATGGTTACCATATAATTCATCCTCTTGATCCAAATGCTTAAGGTGACCTAGAATTTAACTGTCAACCCTAATATGATCATCCATATTGTATTTCAATTTTTAAAATTCATCACATGGATTACCTTGGCTGAGGTTTTACTAAATTGAAATACACTGATACATTAACTCTTACTTATTCAGAGGGGTCAATTCCATCTTGACTCACACACCGACTTCTCAAGTACTTGACTGTGTCCAAAAATTTTTCATCACTAAATTAAAAATTCAGATAGTCTGACACCAAAGCATAGTGATTTGCTTGTAAGTCATCGTAGTGATCTCAGATCGAAGGGACACTTATACCCATATCCTTTGTGAGTTACTCTTGACAGTAGAGTGCTCAGCAGTTGGACAAATTCAGTGAGATGTACTCCTACATCTCACTTGCATGTTATACCAATATCTCTATACTCTTTGATTAAGAGGACAACCAACATATATGGCACACAACAATCTTTACTTGATATAGCTATTTTTCTAACAATAGTATATCATTTGATCGTGAACTTAAGGTTTAAGAATTAAACAATATATCCTCCTATATCAAATCAAATAATCTTAAGAACTTTATTACATAATAAGAGTTCAAAATAAGATGTACACAACGATAAAAAAATCAAATAATATTTATTAATTCAATAATTTATATACAATTACAATAATAAACACAACTGTCAACAGACAGACGATTGACTTTGAGACATAATTTCCAACACCAAGCTCATTGATGAATTTTTGTAACCACACAGCTTTCTTCGCAGCATTGGATGCCGCGATATATTTCACCTCACAAGTAAAGTCGGCCATAGTGTGTTGCTTGAAATTCTTCTAGCAGATTGCTCCACTGTTCAGGGTATGAATATATCCCGATATGCTCTTGCTGTCATCATGATCCGACTGAAAATTAGAGTCTGTATACCCCACAAGTTTTAACTCAAATTCTCCATATATAAGCCATTGATCTTTAGTGTTTCTCGAATACATAAGGATGGTCTTTATGACCTTCCAGTGGTTCTCACCTTGATTGAACTGGTATATGCTCATTACCCCTAGTGAGTATGCCACATCCGATCACGTATATATCATGGCGTACATAATAGATCTCACTGTCGAAGCATATGAAATTTTACTCATACGCTCTCTCTCTCTTGAGGAGTTATCAGATAATCACTCTTCGAGAGAGAAATTTTTTGGCCTGTTGGAAGATAGCCTTTCCTAGAATTCTCCATGCTAAACCTTTTCAGCACAGTATCGATGTACATCAACTAGGATAATCCAAGCAATCTTTTAGATCTATCTCTATAGATCTTCATTCTAAGGATAAAGGATGCTTCTCCCAAGTCCTTCATGGAGAACTATGATGACAACCAAACTTTTATTCCCTGTAATGCAGGGATGTCATTCTCGATTAAGAGAATATCATCCACATATAAAATAAGAAATACTATCACAGAGTTATTAACTCACTTGTATATGCAGGGTTCCTCTCCATTCTTAATGAAGCTATACATTCTGATCATTTTATCAAAATGCATGTTCCAACTTCAGGATGCCTGCTTAAGTCCATAAATGGACTTCTGAATCTTGCATACCTTAGATTCATTTGTGGATATGAAACTTTCAAATTGTATCATATACATCTCTTCTTCCAGCTCTCTATTTAGGAAGACTATTTTCACATCCATTTGTCAGATTTCATAGTCCAGATGTATTGCTATCGCAAGCATGATCCGAATGGACTTGAGCATTATCACAGAAGAAAATATCTCATCATAGTCAATACCATAATGCTGATGGTAACCCTTGATAACCAAATAAACTTTATAGGTCTCCACCTTTTTGTCTGCGCCTTTTTTTCTTTTGAAGATCCACTTATACCCTATGGATTTTATCCCTTTGGGTAGGTCAACCAATGTTCATATATCGTTGACCTTCATGGACTCCATTTCGGATTTCATAGCTTCCAACCACTTATCGAAGTCAGTCCTCTGCATCACATCCATATAGGTGATCGAATCCTCATTGTTCTCATCGAGTTCAATTAGATCACCGTCCGGGATCAAAAAATCATAGTATCTATCTGATTGACATGGTACTCTACTGGATCTCCTTAAAGATGTTTCTACAACAGGTTTTAGATTTGATCTAATCAAGTTGACTCTATGAGTTTACTAGATTGTGTCGGTTCTTCTACCGATCGAACTTCATCAAGTTCAATTTTTGAAGCATTAGTTTCTTCTTCAAAGAATTTTTTTTCTAAAAAGACTATCCTATTGCTGACGAACACCTTCTGTTCATCAACATGATAGAAGTAATATCCCTTGATCTCTTTTGGATATCCTACAAATAGACACTTGTCAGATCTAGATCCAAATTTGTCAGTTTTCAAATATTTGACATAAACGGGACATCCCCAAATCTTAAGGTGAGAGAGTGCTGGCTTATGCCCTGTCCACATCTCATATGGTGTCTTACTTATAGACTTACTCAAAATTTTATTTAAAATATAACAAGCCATGCATATCTCCAAAAAGAGCTCAGCAGACTTACAAAGTCCATCATGGAATGAATCATGTCTAACAGGATTCGATTCTTCCTTTCTGATACACTATTATGCTGTGGTATTCTAGAAGAGGTCTATTATGAGAGAATCTCATTCTCTTCTAAGTATATCAGAAACTCATTAGAGAGGTATTCTCCTCCTCGATCGGATCGAAGAGTTTTAATACTCTTTTCAATTTATTTTTCTACTTCAATATGGAATCGTTTGAACATTTCAAAAAATTTTGAATTATGTGTCATTAAGTAGACATGTCCATACCTCGATAGGTCGTCTATAAATATAATGAAATAATAATATCTATCTTTGGCACTAGTGTTCATCGATCCACATACATCAGTATATATCAGACCTAGAACTTCACTAGCTTGCTCATCTTTTTCAGTAAAAGATGACTTGATCATTTTTTCAAGATAATAGGACTCATAGGTTGGAAATGATTCACAATCACTGGTTTCAAAGATTTTCTCTTATGTCAACCTATTTATTCTGTTCTTGTTAACATGACCTAACCTATAGTGCCAAAGGCAGATATCAGAAACATCACTAATTCTAGGACGTTTGTTGGACGTGTACATTACACTAACAGATTGTGATAATATATAAATACTATTATTCAGCTGTCCATTTATCACATTAACATCATTTATAATGATATTAAAATTATTATTTTTTTATTAAAATTTCATAACCGTACATGGTCAAGAGGCCTACAGAAATAATATTCAATAAAAAGGAAGGACAAATGTGACATTCACTAAGAATAATTATATTGAACTTGAATATAAGCTTAATAATCTCTAACGCTAGAACTGGAACTGATCTTCCATCTTCAATATTAAGGAATCTTTCATCTTCTTCAAACTCCTACTGACCTGCTGACCTTACAACAAATTACAAATATTAAAAGAACTTTCGATATCTAATACCTAGATAGTAAATCATAAATTGAGAAATTACAAGGTATTATCATATAATTATCTAGTCCAGCAACAGCTTGCTTCTTTTTTGGTCTGATCGAATTCAAAGAGGTAATGTACTGAGGATAATTCCTCTTCTAGTGCCCCTGCTTCTTACAGTAGAAGCATTCCACTTGACTCTGGTCGGACTTGGATTTTTTGGTCTGATTGGGCTTGGGTGCCCCAGCACTTTGCATCCTTTTCTTGTTCTTCTTTTTTTTCTTAAAGAGTTGATATCCAGAAGAAGATCCTCTCACAATATTCACCGACTCTTTGTGAAGCTAGTGATCCTTCTCAAAGTTCTGCAACAACTCCAGCAAACCGTGATAGTTGACTACAAGTTTTGTCATTCAAAAATGAGTAAGAAAACAGAGGTAGAATTTGGTCAGAGAGTTCAGAATAACATCTTTCTCTAGCTAGTCATGCAAAAAAAAATCGAGCTTGCTTAAGTGCTCAATCATCTCGATCATGTACAGTACATGATCAGTGACTGATGCTCCTTCTCTCATTTGAGTATTAAAGATGGCACAATTAGTCTTGTGGCTCTCAACGTCTCAGATGTGCCAAAAGACTCGTTCAACATTTGCAACATGTCTTGTGGCTGAGTATTCTCGAAATGACGGCTGAACTCATCATTCAATACCGTCAGTATAATATAACAAATCATAGTTCAATCGTTGAGCCACTTTTGATAAGTATATCGGACTGTACTACAGATATTCGGAGCTGGCTCTTCGGGTGCTGGATCTGTCAACACGTACAAGATCTGTTTGTGCTCCAAGACTATTTTGAGCTTTCGATACGAACTATCAAAATTTGATCCCATCAATTTATCACTATCTAATAGTGATCGGAGCGACAAGGTGGTTGCCATAATTACAAAAAGAAAACCAAAACTTAATTAGTATATGAATGATTAAGCTTAAAGATATAGATTTTAGTCTAAAGGTTCTTTCACTATTTTATTCGAATTGGTAGCCTCTACCTCCAATTCAAGAAATTACACTAATTCTTTAGTGGGTACTAGAATCTACATGGGCTGCACACGAGTCCGAGTGTGGCTTGGTCAACCCCTGTACACCTATAGATAGGTTCTTAACCAATTATTTCATCAAACAATTTTTAGCATTCAATTTTATCCCAGATACCTCTTCAACAGGCGTGTAGTGCCTCCACTGAAAGTTTTGGTTAGGTCCAACCATTAACATGCCAAAATTTAGTGCATCTAACAAATGAGTGATCAAATCTGAGTGTGGCTCGATCATTCTGATAAATCAATATATTATGAATGATAATTCCGACAGTCAGACAAGCACTAAACGTGTAGCACCTCCAATGATTATCTAAACTATTGAACTCATTATCATCCAACTTAATGGAAGGCTATGATGTAGTTATCACCATAACTATTTTATTTTTAGGGACCTAACAATTTTAGAAGATTTAATTAGTTAAATTGAGAGATGAGAAAAGACTTGACCAGTTAATCTTAATCCTCCCACTAACTTCACCA
>NC_025999.2:82774065-82845770 GCF_000442705.2 Elaeis guineensis
GAGTATCAAGTAAAATGAGATCCGGTAATCACTCATCTATAAAAGATTAAAATGGTATATGGTTGAGGAAAGGGTGTTACAAAATTATTGTTTTAGATCCCCATGGACCCTACGAACCAACACCAAAATCCTAAAATCATCATCCAAATCATGTGCCAGCAATAAGATAAGAAAAGATGGAGGGAAAGAACCGAACAATGGACCCCTGAAAACCAGCAGATCCAGCCAGGCAAAGGAGTTTGTGCCAGACCACCACTGCCATCCAGTGGAAAAAAAAACAAAATAAATGACGACATGTTAAACATCATCATCTCAGGCAACTGGAGATTAGCACTTGAGAAGCAAAAATTCCAAGAATCGTTTTTTTTTTTTTTGGGTAGAATTCCAAGTATCATTAGATCAATAATAGCAGCTGTTACTGGAGACAACACAGTTTTTCCACATAAAAAATGCACTAAAATACATGGCACTCCATCAATCCCAGTACCAAAACCAAGATACCATCCATTAAAATAATAAGGAAACAAATGAACAGAAGCTACCATGCATTAAAATAATAAGGAAACAAATGAACGGAAGCCTGCATGAAGGACACATGCTATGGTCAGCATTTGAAAACAGCCTAACAAATTCTCTGCTCCATCCACCCCACACTGGCGGCAAATAAATGAAAATGAGATTAAAATGGGATCAACGAAATCCTGCTAATTCCAAATTTTCCGTTCACATTTCTAAATTTTTAAAAACAGAATTATCGCTTCCCACATAATTTATATGCTACGGTCTGCAGGAACCCACAGCAATATACAATTAAAAAAATAATAATAAATTCGCCAATACCATTCAAATTGCTATAAAGCTTAGTTTAATCAATGAAAAAAAAAAAACAAAGGAACCTGATGAAAAATATCAGTATTAGATCTCATAATTGCTTAATTTCTGAACATGGTATGCTACCTACCAAGGGAGTTCAATCCAAGAATTAAATCCACGAACAATAAAGAACACCAACCTCATATCAAATATCCATTTTATTAAAAAAAACAGAATACTCCATTTTATCTTTCCCTCTGATTTGCTCTCTGGTTCCTCCTCCTACTGTACTCCACCATCCATTTCCTCCCAATGGATCCAAAAACAAAACCTAATTAACATCATTCTTTTTTGGAACAAAAACATGACTCACAACATGAACGGCAAGAAGCACGTCAGCATAATTTCCCAACTCTCCTTAATTCTCCTCTACAAGACTACACATCTCGGTCAAGAGGAAGAAGGAGAACCATTGACCGCATAATTATTGTTCTCGCCCCTATTGTCGCCGCCGGCGGCTATGCCATTCCCCTCACCACGACCGGTGGCGGCGGTGGCGGCATCTCCGGCGGCGATCGTTCCTGTTCTCCTCGACGAGGGGCTGCCATGATAGGTGTGCTTGTTGTTATGCATCCACACCTTGAAGACCCCCCTTTCCACGCCGATCTGGCGGCAGAATTCCCGGACGACCACCTCGTCCTTCTTCGGCATCCTCCAACCCAGCCGCTCCGACATCTCCTGCATCCTCTCCTTCTGCTCCGCGCTAAACTTCGTCCGGAACCTCTTCCTCGGCGCTGCCGCCTCAAACCCTCCGGAAGACGCCGCTACGGGGGCGGCGATGGCTTGGGTGGACCCACCGCCGCCGCCGCTCAGAGCGAGGAGCATGTGGGGAGCGGAGGAGTAAGGGGCGGGAGCTGGAGCTCCGGTGGCGGCGGTGGCCGCCGTCGTCGTCGTCCTCCGACGACTCGTGTTCGTGCGCCGTCGTCTCGTCGTGGCGGATGCGGGGGTTCGGGGGGGAGGCGGCGGTGGAAGTTGCGGTGGCAGCCGCAGGCGTCGCAGGTGAGGGAGGTGGGGACGGCAGGGTCGGCGGAAGGGGAGGGCATGAACTCGCAAGCAGCCGTCGAGGGCGTGGCCGCCGAGGGTGGCGGCGTGGTTGCGGAGCACTCCCGGTACTGGTGGTTCTCGTCCTCCGGCGGTAGGTGTTTCTTTAGGGTGCCGTTGGGGAAGGAGGTGGGCTTGTGGGGACCAGGGTCGAAGCTTCTGGTGACGGAATCCATGGTTATTTTTAAGAGAGACCTGGAGGACTAGAAAGGGTTTCGGATGAGACTGGGTTAGGGGGGAAGGGCCGGAAGGTGGAGATAGAGCAAGGAGGAGAGAGAAGAAACAGTTGACAATGAGTGGCATTGATAAGAGAATATAATGTAAGGAGTTTAAAAAGAACGAGGATAAAAAAGCAAGGAGAGATATAGATGAGAGTGAGAGTCTTTGGTTCGCTTTGGTGATAGACTAACAGGCGGGGAGAGAGAGGGAGGCGGGGAGAGAGAGGGACGGAGGTGCTGTCAAAAAAAAAAAAAATATATTAAGGGGATTAAAAAGGACAGGGAGCGGAGGAAAAAGAGGCATATATGAGAGGTAAAAAAAAAAAAAAATCATCAAAAAAAAATTATAAATATTAATTACAATGATACCACATCAAATTTATAATAAATTAATCAAAAATTATAAATCAATAAAATAATATAAGTATCATCATAAAAATTGATGAAATATATAACAATTGATGAAATACAAACATTGCTTGTTACAAATTTGACATGATATTACTGTTACAATGAATATTTATTTATAAAAAAATATGTATTTAAGTTTGATTCGAATAAAAATTTAATATCATTATTTATTTATTTTAAATTTTATGGTGAGAATTTAAAGTGGCTACATTAAATACCTTTCTTCTTCAAGCAAAACCTATATTTTTTCTTTTATATTTGGTTAGATTTTTTTTTTTTAAAGTTTGATTTGTTGGAAGGTAATCCGTTGGAAAAAAATATATATATATTTTTAGAGATTCATTTTTTTTAAATAAATAAACTGAAGATTAACAAAAGAAATCTTTTTTAGTTAAAAGATTTAAACCCTCTAACTCCCACAAAGTGCAATTCTTGGAATTTTGAAAGTATTAGATATTATATGCCAAAATTAGCATTTATGGGGGTCCATCTAAATCGACAATAAGAAAAGCCACTATTTAAAAAAAAAAAAAGTATTTTCTAGTTAGTGTGTCTTCTCTAACTGAGTCTTCTTTCTTATTTTCTTCTTAATTTTTCTTTCTAATTCCTATTTTACTATCTAACTCTTTATCTACCTAGAATTCCAATCAACAACAAAACTGCCTTAGTTTGTTTGTTTTCTAATCTAATGCATAATCATGTGCATCTAAACTAATATTTAGGCATGTACAATATACATTTGACAAAAATAATAATGGTCAAAGTAAGATAATAATTTAATCATAACATTTACTAATATTGAAATAATATTAAAGAAAATAAATAGAATAAAACTAAAAATTTATAATATAGTATAAAAATGAAATAAAATACTAGAAGAGTAAAAAATTGTTCATTTGTAAAATTTAAATAGAATATTTTAAAAATAAAATAAAAAATAAGTTTACCAAATTAATATAATACAAATGAAAAAATGTAAAATAAGTTATTACAATATAATATTATAAAGCAAAAAAAAATCCATAATGCATTATATATATAAAATCAATGCGAATAGAATTTGAAAATGAAATAAATAATAGGATAGCAAATATAGATAGAACAAAAATTATAGATCCTAAAAAACTTTAGAAATTACATAAATGGGCTAAAATATAAAATAATCTAAAAATAAAAGAGAATAAATTAAATATAGAATTTTTGCTTAATTCTAGATAATTAAATTGATATATTTATAAGATAAATAATAAATTGGAAATAAATATTAAAAAGGTGATATGAGTATAAAATAAATCAAAAAAATGAAAGTCTTAGAGAAAAAATAAAATGAAATTTTATAGCGATGAAAAGAATATAAAATAATCTGAAAAATAACAAATAAATAAAAATATAATGTTTTGACAAAAATAAAGATAAGAATATATTATAACAAAAAATATAATAAAAGCTAGAGTAATAAAGTGCAAATAAAATCAAATTGATGGTGGAAAAAAATATGTATGCTCATTAAAATTTAAATAACGAAATTAAGAATTAACATATCTAAATAAAAGAATAGACCTCGGTTTGTAGAGAAAGATTGGAGATTGAGATTGACGGGCAAGGAAGCGTGGGCTTGCCCTGTTGATTCGACTTAATTGGTTGTCCATGTTGCTCTGTTTTAGTCCAACCATTTTTGTTCCATTGCGTGGAGATTTTTCAAATTCATGTGAACCCTAGCTATGATTCCACTTGACACGAAAGATTTTGGAATATCCTGTACCTTATACCGGCTGCAGGTATAGAAAATCCTGATTAGATTCGTAAAATTGTGTGGTCCTTCTCATGGGAGAGAATGTCCATCATGGAGCGAAGTGGGATTATTATTAGAGTGAGACTGTGGAAGCTTGCCTTCCACGGTCCTAAGCGTGCCACGTATCTTGTGCCGCTGTTAGCACGGCATCCAAAAAAACCGTATAGCCATGGACAGCTACCATCAGATATATATCAATGGCCATCAAGCAAAATAGTTCACAAACGCATACTATATCATCTATGATGGACATTATTCAGTGATCATCCATCTTCTGATAATAGCTATTTAGGAATTCAAAGCACTCTGTATTAACAGCCAAAGAAAATTGTTATGAAAGATCTACAAAAAAAAAAAAAAAAAAAAAAAAAAAGACGAGAATAGGCGAGGGAAAAAAAGAGAGAGAAAACAAATCTTGTTATTTAGTATAGCATAGATTTTGTTCACCACAATATCTAAAGGAAGCTTCTTGGTGCCGAAGGGCTATTTTGTTCTGCGACACGAACGTTGCATTCAAGTAATCCTTTGGCAAGAGGGCCGATACTGGCTAATCTGGACCCATGAGCCACAAACATCCCATTTGCCTACAAACCTCCATAAATCCATATTAACTCTCCTCTTGCTCGAGGTAAAAAGTTCAGTACTTCATTATTTGTGATGGCCATTACGATGGTGCCAAACTGGAGAGCAGGCCTTCCGGCCTTTTATGGCTCCTATTGATTCTCTCGTCATGGGACCAGGACCAATTTGGCCTGGATGCATCAGATCGACCAACTTGGTTTACGATAGAAAATTAAGATTGATTCATTTGTTGAGGCTTTTGTTTGGAAGTTACTCTTGGGCAAACTCTCTGCAGCCAGTTATCTCCAAGACCTCGGTCTCTTAAAAGAAGTCGGCATTGAGCAATTAAGCTGTAGTTATAGCTAGCCTTATAGGTTACAAAATTCATCTTGTTGATTAAATTCCATGGATGCATGCTTTGTTGTCGTCACTGACTACATGCCAGAGTTCTGACCTCCGGACACCTAATTCATGTGAGCCTCCATTATTGTTTCAATACAGTGTTCCTGTCTTTTGTCACATAATATTCATTTTATTATCCTGTCAACTTTTGCTGAGCTGGTTATTAACACCAGTTACTGTGGCAGCTTCAATGCCCACCGGCGAGCTGCAGTTTTATTTTTTTGGAACGAAGATTATTATATACGTGTAGTTTTCTATTATTCCAAGCAAAGAATAAGTCTCGAGAAACCTTGTTGGCTAGTGGGGGGCCGTGAGAATAAGAAAGGACTGGGACTTTTGCGCGGACGGTGGAGACGATCTCTGGCTACGACTTGTCATGCGTTGCTTGCGGGTCGGGGATAGCTCAGACCACGGTAAGACTGACTTTGTTCCATCTTTTGTAAGTTTTACATGACTTTCTTTCCTTCCTATTGTTCTTCTTTCTTTTTTTTTTTCTCCCTATAAAATGAATAAATTAATTTAATTAAAAATAAAAACATCCATAAAAATAAAAAAATAAAATATTTCAGAATTAAACAGGAAGAACAGCCAATGAATCTATATGGTTTGCCGTATAAGAAAGTATCCAATTAGCAGCATTGTTAGATTTTCTGTAAAGATGTAAAATTTAATAACAAATTTATGAATAAATTATAATTTTTTTAAAAAATAAATCGAAATTATAGATATATTCAATAATTTTTAAAATCTACCGTTATATTCTTAACGTTTTAATCAATTCTAGTCTAATCTATGATGTTAGAAAGTTTGTTAATATTAACTTAAACCTCATCGCCACGTCATTACAAATTTTTGAAATGACCAAAATGCCAGTCTTCCTCACCCCAGCCAATGTCGCCCTCGTCTAATCCACCGTCGAGCCGCGACCGCCGGTGGCCTCCCCCTCTGCACCCTCCTTACCCCTTCCCTTCCGCCGCCTCCGACCTCCCTTCCGGCGTCGAGAACATCAGTGCCCTCCTCCAACCCTCCAAATGCCACAAAATCGACGCTGCTTCTCTTCTCACCCATTCTGACCATGACTGCCTCCTTAGCCTCCACTGCCCTGACGCTATCATCACTGACACCCACTTCCTTTGGACGATCGCCATCGTACAACCTCGATGTTCCTCGCCTCTCGTTCCATGCCATCGGCCTATTCTCCATCTACATCATGGGCGCCCTCCTTCGCTACCTCCTCCACCTCATTGTCACTGCATGTCCGTTCTTTACTTTTTTTTTCTCTTTGGAGTATCGCAGATAACAGAGATGGAGGGAAGGGGCCCGACAAGGACCCCTCACTCCGACGGTCGCTGACGGAGAAACCCCCATTCACATTGTGCCAGATCAAGAAGGCCATCCCCCCGCACTGCTTCAAGTGGTCTATCCTCCGCTCCTTCTCCTACATTGTCCATGACCTTATCGTCTTCGACGCCCTCCTCTATGTGGCCCTCGTCGTTATCTCGACCCTCTCTCTGCTGCTCTTCTGCCTCACCGCTTGGCCTCTCTACTAGTTTGCCCATAAGTGCGGCCACCACGCCTTATCCGATTCCTCCCTCCTCAACGACCTCATCGGTCTCGTCTTCCACTCAGCCCTCCTCTTCCCCTACTTCTCCTAAAAGATCAGCTATTGGCGCCACCACCCCATTGGCTCGCTCGACCGCGATGAGGTCTTCGTCCCTAAGTGCAAGTTCGTCCTCCGTTGGTACTCCAGTTACCTCAACAATCCCCCAGGTCGCCTCCTCACCTCGACAGTAACCTTGATCTTCAGCTAGACCCTATACCTAGCCTTCAACATCTCCGGCCATCCGTACCTTCGATTCACCTGCCACTACGACCCCTACGGCCTGATCTACTCGGATCAGGAGCAGGCCTAGATCTTCATCTTCGATGCGGGCATTCGCACGATGAAGAGGCCGTGGGGGAGGTGGACGGTGAGGATCTGGTCGAAGGGGAGAGAGGGAGAGGGGGGAGGGAAGAAAGTTTCTGAAAGGGAAGAAGGGAAGAAAAAAAAAATGGAGAAGAAGAAATACTGAAGGTATTTTTATCTTTTCATATTTTGTAAATAATTTAATTGATGCTGTTAGTTGTCTTGGGTGCAAATATATATTTTTTAAATTATTGAACGTAAGTATAATAAAGGAAGCCCTCAAGAGGATTTTTGTAATTAATCCGACATTCATCGACAATCCTGTAAAAAGGCATGAAGATTTCCATCATCAATCCTTCTCCTTTGGGATCAAGCAATCTTTGATAGTCAATAAAGATGGACCCTTCATGGTATTAACCTTTATTATCTCAGAATCGAGACTAATTGATCTTTTTTTTTTTTTTCACTAGGTTATTTTGTAGTAGGTTATTGGGTGGATGTCTGATCAGGATATCATCTTTCAGAATCTTTTCAGTACCACACGATGCAGCAGGAAGAAATAAGAAATAAAACAAAAATAATCAAAATACGTGGATCAGCCACAAAAGGACTTGCCTCCACAGAATATGCAAAACTTCATTATGAAAAAGAAATTTTACAAGAAGAGACCTCACCCTCAATCCTTGTACACCCAGTTCTCTCTCACCTGAAGTTTTTCCTCACAAAAGCTCTCTCTCTTGGAAGACCCCCTGAACCCCTGAAGTGCTTGGTATCCGCTGTCCAGGAGCCTCGTGCTCCTTCTCTCTCAGCAACGTGCGCTTCTTTCTCTTTCTCGGGTTTCGTACGGCATCCACAGCAAAAAATCAGACCACTCTTTCTCTGTTGAGGCACAGGCCTTTTAAATGCCTTAAATAAGGGTTTAAACCTAATTAGATTAGGTTTAGGTCTCCTAAACAAGCCAAATCAAGCTCCTGAATCGTCGGATCAAGATTGAAAACTCCCTAGGTTGTCCGATCGCGATCGATCTATGGAATAGTACCGTGGACCACGAGAAATGCGTGGAAAACACCTATGCGGTCCACGCAGTCCGCCATGGATTGCCCGGTCCATGGTGGACCGGGGTACAGGGCCCAGGCAAGGCGCCTAGGCCTGTGTCGGCCCGCACGTGCGGGCCTGGGCTATGCCTGCACGCGGGCTCGCGTATGGGCTGGGCCACGCCCCTGCCTAGGCCGCGCGCCTAGGTCGCTCATCCCGTGCGTTGGCCGCGCCTGGGCCGTGCTCCACCGCCTGCAGCCGCACCGTCGGCCGCCCTCCGCCACCTCGGCTTACGTGCAATCTTCAAAAGCCCGTATCTTCTCCGTCCGAGCTCCATTTTGGGTGATCTTGATCTCGTTGGACTCCATTTTTCATCGCGAACCTCGCTGTGGGCTCAATGTGGACTGAATCTTGAGGCATCAAATCTTAACAATCTTCTCCTCGACTTGATATTCGGTCTCCTCCAAACTCCAAGAGCTTCTGGATCTCCTCACCCCCATGCCCTGGGGCAATCGCCTGCTGATCATGGATGGGCAAACATGGAAGTCGAGCCAAGCTGCTCGATCTCATCTCCGTCATATGCTGTGCTCCTCCTGACTTGAGATCTGCTCGGGGCATCGTTCTGCGGTAATAAAAATCTCACCTTGCGACGTCGCCTCTCGTCCTCCCGAGTCTCCTGTCTCGTGCCCGATCCACCTCCACTTGGAGCTCCACCTCGCTCTGGGCTCTACCTGGCTCCCGAAGCTCCACCTCGCACTGGGCTCCCTGTCAGATAATAATATCCTCTGCTCTCCTTTTTTTCCTTCAGCACAATCCTATCACCATATAGCACTCTCAGGATTTTTCCACTAGCTACTGTCCTGTAGCCTCTCGAATCCAGTCTGCTAAGTGAGATAAGATTTCGTCTGAAATCGAGTATGTATCGAACCTCCTCCAATCTTCTCACTGCACCATCATTTGTCCTCCAACTGACCGTCCCAATATCTCTGATCGTACAGCTCGATCCATCCGGCAGATATACAGTGCCCTGGCTGTTTTTCAAGGAGTCAAACTACTTCTCTCTGCAACATACATAATACGGGCATACAGAATCTAATATCCACTTCTGGGAAGAAGTAGATACCTCGTCAGATATCTACAGGACATCTCCATCTGAATCGCTGTCAGCTATCGCTACAGCAGCCACCGTTCGATTTTTGAGTTGAGGGCTATCTCTGGCTAGATGTCCCAACTCCTCACATCGGTAATATCTGATTTTGCTTAAGTCCCTCCTGGACTTGGACTGTCCTTGTCGTGATTTTCTGTCGCTCCATCTACCGCCTCTTGCTCCTCCAGAAGCCACCAAAACTGAGCTATCACCACCTGAGCTCCAAGCCGGGTTCTCCCTTCTGAGAATCTCGTTCTGGAGTATCGTCGCGGTGACCTCGTCCATCTTGATAGTGTTCTTACCCACTAGAAGAGTAGTCACCAAGAACTTGTTCGAAGGTGGAAGCGACGCTAGCAAAACCAGCGCCTTAGTCTTCTCCTCAACATTCTTATCAACGCTAAGGAGGTCAGTGAGGATCTTTTGGAAGTGGCTTAGATGCTCCTGCACGCTCTATCCCTTAGCCATCTGCAACTGGTAAAACTGCCTCCAAAGAAAAAGAGTGTTGGTGAGAGACTTCACCATGTACAACTCCTTGAGCTTCGACCATAGCACCGTCGGAAAACTCTCGCTCAGCACATGGATCACCACCTCATCCGCTAGGTACATACGGATGGTACTCACTGCCTGCATCTGTAGTCGTTTCTAATTTCGTACCTCCATTGTGGTCAGCTTCTCATCGTACAAGAGAGCATCGATCAACCCCTATTGGATGAGCACGTCCTTCACCCTTGCCTACCACAAAGAGAAATTGCTCTTACCATCAAACTTGTTGATCTCCATCTTGATTGATCCTATCTTCTCCATCTTCAGTTTTGCTCACCACCGCTGCAATCTGCGTTCTTGTACCATCTTGCTCAGATACCACTTGTTGGGTGGATGTCTGACCAGGACACTATCTCTCAGAACCTTTTCAGTACCACGCGATGCAGCAGGAAAAAAAAAGAAATAAAATAAAAATAATCAAAATACGTGGATCAGCCACAAAATGGCTCGCCTCTATGGAGCATGCAAAACTTCACTATGAAAAAGAAATTTTATAAGAAGAGACCTCACCCTCAACCCTTGTACACCCAGTTCTCTCTCACCTGAAGTTCTCCCTCATAAAAGTTCTCTCTCTTGGAAGACCTCCTGAACCCTTGAAGTACCTGGCGTCTGCTATTCAAGAGCCTCGTACTCCTCTCTCAGCAACACGCGCTTCTTTCTCTTTCTTGGGTTCTTTACGGCATCCATGGCAAAAAATCATACCACTCTTTCTCAATTGAGGCACAAGCCTTTTAAAGATCTTAAACAAGGGTTTAAATCTAATTAGATTAAATTTAGGTCTCCTAAATAAGCCAAATCAAGCCTCTGAATCGTCGGATCAAGATCGAAAACTCCTTTGACCGTCCGATCACGATCGGTCCATAGAATAGTACCGTGGATCGTGAGAAACGCATGGAAAACACCCACGCGGTCCACACAGTCCATCATGGACTGTCCGATCCACGATGGACCGGGGTACAGGGCCCAGGCAAGGCGCCTGGGCTTGGGCCGGCCCGCGCGTGCGGGCCTGGGCGTGCTCGCATGCGGGCTGCGCATGGGCTGGGGGGCGCGCCAGCCTGGCCCGCACACCGGCCTCGGCCACGCGCTTGGGCCGCACGCTTGCATCGCATGTCCCACGCATTGGCCCCGCCTGGGCTGCTCTCCGCCGCATGTGGCTGCACTGCCGCCGGCCGTCCTCCGCCACCTCGACTTACGTACAATCTTCAAAAGCCCGTATTTTCTCCATCCGAGTTCTGTTTTGGATGATCTTGATCTCGTTGAACTTTATTTTTTATCGTGAACCTCGCTGTAGACTCAATATGAGCTGAACTCGAGGCGTCAAATCCTAACATAGGTTTTTATGTGCTTGGGGATTTCTACTTTGCAATCTTTTGGAGGAGCTTGGGTTTGCCTCAGCTGATGGGCTGCTTCTAGCAGAAGCTTGAGTTGTTCAAGAGAAGCCATAAGCCCATAATTGTCAGGGGTACGAAAATTTCGTCCTCGAAATGATTCCCTCAAGCTAGTCAGCATCAAACTGCGACAAACCACAGCTGGAATGTTGAATTTCTACAGGTTTTGAAGACTTCGTTCCCTTTGATGACATCCACAAGCAGAAGAAAGAACTATTCTTCCCACAGATTTTTTTGGAGACTTCTTTTTGATAATTCCTCCAGGTCTATGGGACTAGGCTTATTTTTCAAAGACTTATTGTACAGAAATACTGTGGGAAGCAACTCACTCTGTATCCAAAAAGAGAGAGAGAGAGAGAGAAAAATTTATGTGATTGGCAAGATTTTTTTATTTCCAACAGAATTTAAAGTAGCAGACTTTATCACATAGAGAACAGTAGAAATAAGCAACTACTAATGTCAGCATTCAGCAATTACAAAGATCTTCCCAAGCTTAGAGGATTCAATTTGATAAAAAGATTAAGCTAAAAAGCAATAATAATCAACTAATTCACATATGAATTGCTCTTGAAGTTTAAAAACATGACAAATACTAGGTCTACACTGCAGGATTTTTTTACTACTTACTTCTGGATATCTATTACAGCCGTCAAAAGATGAAAAAGGAGAGAGCAGAAGAAAAATTATAATGGATTGCATAATATAAGTTCAGATAGCCTCGGTACGTGAAAAGATCCCTGCATCCATCAGATAGTTCTGAGACTACTGATGATAGTCAGTGACATCACATGAACGTTATTACTGCATCTCTCGATACCACCTTAATACAATTTATCTATGAGGTCGTTGATGTGATCTTCACAATTGCCTGAATCACCACCATCCTTGTAGGGCTTTTTTTTCAACAGCAGCTTTAAGCTTGAATGACCACACGAATTTGGTCTCCTCTTTAAAATGTGATCCCACCGTAGCAATCTCATGCATGATGTATAGATGATCATGATCCCATACTTCCCAAGTGCCTAACCAACAAAACAATTTGTAAGTATACAAGCACAGTCACAGAGGGAGAAGGGCATAGGTGGGCACGGGGGGTGGGGTGGGAGGCATATCAAGTTTATTCAAGAGCATTACTCAACAAGTTCATAACTATCAAGGGCATAACACTTGAGTATATCAGTTATCCAAAAATACAGGCTGAAATCAATATTGATATCATTTGAGCTCAGGTCAAGCAGGCTTAACCAGGTCAGATGTAGCTACAACGAGATGAATACAACTTGTCCAAAACTACTGACTGATGATCTTTTTTCCATATTACGTATTCATTTGTGGTACATGAGAAGCGTCCAAGTCACTAAGTAGAGAGAGGAGGCCAAGGTAAAGCATGGCTCAGGATGACATTATTTCTGTGTTCTGATTGACATGTCTGTTCTGATTGACATGTCAGCTTGATAGAGCTTATGTTATAAAAAATGTCTCAATATTCGGTCCACATTGAGCCCACAGCGAGATCCAGGATGATGAACGGAGTCCAACGAGTCCAAGAACAGCCCAAATGGAGTCCAGATGACGAAGATACGCATAAAAGAAGCTCGAAGCAGTGGCACGGACCACAAGACGGCGGAGGCCGGCGGTGGTGCAGCAGGGCCCGACAGACGTGCACGTACAAGAGCACGCGGCCCAGCCCTCTGGGTGGGCCCAGCACCCTGCGCAGTCTACTGTGGACCGCAGGGTGCTGGGTGGTCCAATGGAGGCCGCGTAGATCGATCACGCGGTCTACGCACGGTCCACAGGCAATTTTGCACGATCTGACGGCTTTGGAGCGAGTCATTCACGATCGGATGGTTGAGGATGACTTCGGACATGATCAGACTTGATCTGAGGCTATAGTGCACGATCGGACGGCTTTGGTGTGAGCCGATCACGATCGGACAGCCACGGATAGTTCTAGGATTGATTGGGACTCAGTATTCCTAGTGTAACAGTTTTTTTGAGATTCTGGAGCATATATAGCTCCGATTAACGAGCCATTTATTGCATTAGATAGTTGATGACGTTTTGAAGGTGAAAAAAAATTTTAAGAGAGATTTCAGAGAGCTTTTATGAGAGTTCTGGAACTTCTTGTTGAAAAACTCTTATATAAGGGTTGTGGTGAGTTCTTCTTGTATTGGTTGTGTTTTATTCTCTCATAGTGAAATTTGCACGCCCCATGGAGGTAGGCTTGAGGCTGATTCATATAATTGTATTGTGTTTCTTGTTTTGTTTCTTCTTTCTTTCTGTTGCACTGTGTGGTACCAGATTTTACATAATAATTGGTATTAAAGCAAGGTAGTACCAAAGTATAGGTTGCGGCGGTGGTGATTGAGATAGAAGATGGAAAAGACAAGCTCAATCGAGATGGAGATTAACATATTTGATGCAAAGAGCAATTTCTTCTTGTGGCAGGCGAGGATGAAGGACGTGCTCATCCAGCAAGGATTGATCGATGCTCTTTTGTGCAAAAAGAAGCCGACTATAATGGAGATACAGGATTAGAGGCGGCTCCAGATGCAAGCGATGAGTACAATCTGCTTATACTTAGCGAATGAAGTGGTGATCTATATGCTTGGTGAGACTTTTCCGACGATGCTATGGTCGAAGCTCGAGAAGTTGTACATGACAAAGTCTCTCACCAACACTCTCTTTCTTTGGAGGCAGTTCTACCAGCTGTGGATGACTGAGGGATAGAGTGTCACTACAAAAAAAGTGAGTTTTTGGGACAAACTTTTTTGCGATGAAAAAAATTTCCATCACAAATAAAGCTATTTATGACGTTTCAAAATTTTTATCGCTAATAAAAAACTATTTATGATGATATTATATTTTCATGGCAAATAAAAAATATTAGCGATGCAAAAAAGAATTTTATCGTAAATACAATTAATTTGCGATGATTATTTTCATCATAAATAATAAAATATTATTTTAATTTTAAATATTTAAATATTACCAACGAAAATTTTTTCATCATAAATAATGCAAGTGTTTGCGATGAAAAGAGATTTTTCATTGTAAATATCTGTTATTTATGATGAAAATTTTTATCATAAATATTTGAAAAAAAATAATTACCTTATTTACGATGAAAATATCTTCTATATCGTAAATAAAAATTATTAATGATGAAAATTTCGTTGGTAACATTTAAGAAAAAATTAAAAAATTAAAAAATTAATGATTATTTATGACGCAAAGATTACGTTGTAGATAATAAAATATTTACGATGGAAAACACACTTTCCATCACCAAATACTAATCATTTACGATGAATCCTTTTTGTTGCTAATATATGAAAAAATTAAAAATTCAAAAACTCCATGATTAGCAATGAAATAATTTTCATCATAAATAATTTATATATTTATGATGAATAATTTAATTACGTCGCTAATACTAAAATTTTGATGACAAAAATATTTCATTGCTAATAATAAAAAAATAAAATTTAAAAAATATAAATTATTTATGATGAAAATATTATGTTGTAAATAATTTCATATTTACGACGAAACTTTTAATTTCTATCACAAAACTATTGATTATTTACGATGAATATTTTTCATTGCTAATATATGAAAAATAAAAAAATTTTAATTTTTAAAAACTAGACTATTAGCGATGAAAATAATTTTATCGTAAATAATCAAGGATTTTACGATGAAAAATAGATTTTTCGTCGCTAATAATTCTATTTTTATGACGAAACTTTTGCGTCACTAATATTTAAAAGGTTTTAAAAATTTGAAAATAAAAGATTAGTTGCGATGAAAAGGTTACATCGTAAATAATCCATATTTGCAACGGAATATTACTTATCCATTGCAAAATCCTTAATGATTTATGATGAAAATTTTTGGTCGCTAATATGTGAAAAATAAAAAATTTTAAAATTTCAAAAACTCGACTATTAGCAACGAAAAAACTTATTTCCGTCGCTAATACAATTTTTTATGATAAAAATATTTCATCGTTAATATTTAAAAATTTTAAAAATTTAAAAATAACAGATTAGTTGTGACGAAAATATTACATTATAAATAATATGTATTTACAATGAAAATAACAGATTAGATAAGCAAATTGAAACAAAGTCACATGATATGCGTCCTAGACAATGTGATCTAGTTTAAATAATTTTTCATTGGAAGATTTGGATCACAATTCTAAACCCATTCTCATATAAATATCAAATAGTACTATTCTTTCAATTTTAAACAAAACCAAACTTATATCTCTAAACCTTTTTTTTATGTTTATGTTGGTTGCCCATCTTATATTATAACTTCACAATCAGTTTAAATTATAAGTGGATTCTGACATGATAAAATGACGTATGAATCGTTGAGGTACCTATGGTGGGATCTTTAGAGGCAAGGACCACTCATAAATACTTGAGGTACCTATCGTGAAACCTTTAGAGGCCAGTAAGGATTACAAAGTATTTATTCTTTCAAAGTAATATATACATGTTTAGATCCGATTAAATCAAAACTGGACAACGAAAATCTTATATCAATGATCCAAATCATTAGATGTAATCTACTATTTCAAAACTACTTGTATACAAAAATATTATATGATTTGAAGATCCCTAACCTATACATCAAATGATCAAAAAAATATATCTAATTTAATTTTATTTGGACTATTCAATTTTTGACTCGTTGATATATAAGTTAAGGATTAGAAATCATACAATTTTTTTGTGTGCAAGCAGCTTTGAGATATTAGATCACATTCAACAGCTTGAATCATTGATTTAAAACTTCTATTACAAAATTTTGATGTGATCATATCTGAGTCCAAATACTGTCGATCTGATCCAAACTTAGCTATATATATATATATATATATATATATATATATATATATATATATATATATATATATATATATATAAACTTTCTATGGAAGACCCCCCAACCAAGGAGTTAAGTTGCATTACATGGCTCATATTTACTTTCTGATCCTAACTTGACTATATATATATATATAAACATTCTATGAAAGATCCACCAATCAAGGAGTTAAATTGCATCACATGACTCATGTTTATTTTCGTCGCAAATTTTTTAAAAAAATAAAAAAAAATTTTTAGTAATTATTAACGATAAAAATATTTTTCGTCGTTAATAACATAATTAACGACGCAAAGCTTTTCGTCGCAAATAAATTTTTTTTGGTGAAAAAATTTTTTTAGCGAAAAAAAATTTTTTTTGGTGGAAACTATTAGCGACGAAATTTTTTCATCGTTAATAACATTATTAGTGACGAAATTTTTTTTCATCGCAAATAATATTTTTCAAGCAACTATTAGCGATGAAAATAAATTATTGGCGATGAAAATTTTTATCACTAATAGGTCGCATCCCGTCAAGTCCCATCCTGAAACCCATTTTCTCCCCCTCCTCCCCCAGTTTCACGCGAAAGTGGTCCCCCCTCTCCCCACCGCATTCGCCGTCCGACCGTCGCCGCGTCCACCACCATCGCCATCACCGTCGCCATCCATCACTGTCACCGTCCATCGCCGTCCTCTGGAAAGGTAAGGTTGTTTTTTTTTTGGTGTTTTCTTGGGCCATCGGGGATGGGGGAGATGCTGGCGGGGATGGTGCCGGGCTGGGCCGATGGGGATATGGCCGGGGCCGACGGGGATGGGGTTGGGTCGGGCTGGGCCGACAGCTCCTGCATCCGCCGTCGGTAAATATATATATATTTTTGGTGTTTTCTCGGGCCATCGGGGGGCCAGCGGGGATGGGGTCGGGCCGGGTAGGCGGGGATGGGGTCGGGGCCGATGGGGATGGGATCGGACCGGGTCGGGTCGGCGGTGCCTGCATCCACCGTCGGTAAATATTTTTTTTTGGGGTTTTCTCAGGCCACTGGGGGGCTGGCTGGAATGGGGCTGGGCTGGGTCGGCAGGGACGGGGCCAGGGCCGAGCTAGGTCGGGCCAGCGGTGCCTGCATCCGCTGCTAGTAAATTTTTTTTTTGGTGTTTTCTCAGGACACCGGGGGGCTGGCGGGGATGGGGCTGGGCTGGCGGGGATGAGATCGGGGCCTACGGGGATGGGGTCGGGCCGGGCCGACGGCACGGGCCAGGGCCGACAGGGATGCGGTCAGGGCCGGTGGGGATGGGGTCTGGCCGAGTCGGGCCGACAGTGCCTGCATCCGCCATCGGTAAGTTTTTATTTTTTTGGTGTTTTCTCGGACCATCGGGGGGACGACAGGGATGGGACCGGGCGTGCGGGGATGGGATCGGGTCGGGTCGGTGGCATGGGTCGGGTCCGACGGGGATGGGGCCGGGCTGGTGGGGATACGGCCGGAGCCGGAGGGGATTGGGCTGGGTCGGGCCGGTGGGGATACGGCCGGAGCCGGAGGGGATTGGGCTAGGTCGGGCCGGCGAGGATGGGGTCGGCGCCTGTGGGGATGAAATTATTTGATTAATTATATTTATTACATATTATTTTTTAGTGTTACTATTGAAATTATTTAATTATTTGATTAATTATTTTTTTCACTAACATAATGCATATTGCTGTTACTTAGTACAATTTAATTATTTTATGTGCTGTTTTGTATGCTGCTGATATTATAATTAAATATAAAAAATATTTTTATTTTAAAAAAAAATTATTGAAATTTTTGATGAAAAAATTTCAATACGGAGTTATTCTTTTTTGATAAATTAGAAATCCATTTTCGAATGCATGCTCAAAGATAGTAGTTAAATTACAATGAGTCGTAGATTTTTGTTCAAGAGTCGATCTTCATCGAGATCGACTCTTAGATGTCCCGTATTCGGACTTTTTGAAAAAGTAATAATATTATTGTTGTTAATAGTTGATAGTTTGTTTCATTATGTGGTATTCAGTAGTTATCTGTCCATTATTCTCCAGGTATATGGTGGATAGAGTGCATAGACACCATATTCATATCGTATACTTGGAGAACTATGAAGAGATGCTGTCGAAATTTTTACAAAAATGAGACAAAATATCCACTAATAACAATAATAAGATTGTTACTTTTCTAAAAGAGATAGGGATACACCTGTTAGTAATGATTTGAAATGGATAGGATCATGCATTTTTACTTCATTAAATTGATGAAAGGATATCTTCTATGCTATTGTTTAGTCTGTGTTTTTTAATATGTGTTGTTTTGTATAAAGTGATCTATGTTTGGATCCAGATCAGAATTTTGGTTGAAATTTGGATCGCGATTCAGTTCAGAATTCGGATCGGGATCCAGAATACCACTGAAGCTTTTTTTGGTTGTTAATGATTTTGTGTTTGTTGTTAGATAGATATCAACAAAAATTGGATGAATGCTAGAGGTATTTTTTTGCCTGAATATCGAAAAAGAGTTCGAGATTTTATTGAGTTTGCATGACATAAGGCTGACAGTGCTACTCAGATAAAGTATCCATGCAGGAGATGTGTCAATTTGATATATCATTACATAATACTTGTTGAAGAGCATCTGCTACATTATGGTATGGATAAGAAGTATACTTATTGGATATGACATGGGAAGGGTGATTCGAATGAAGTGGTGCGCGACGATGACAATACTGAAGATGATAGTGATGCTGCTAGATCTGTCGAACATAGTGGTATAGGAGAATTATTAGATGATTTACATCAGAATGCTTGTTCAAATATACGCATGAGTACTACTGCATCTGAAAGTAATTCTGATCATGAACATAATATCCGACTTGAGGTAGAAGAGACTTCTGAATTGTTTGCAAAGCTTGTAAGGAATGCACGAGAGCCACTCAATCTAAATTGTACAAAGTTTTTCAAGTTAGAGTTTTTGATAAAATTATTTTATATTAAAATTATAAACCGATGGAGTCAGAAGTCATTTGATCAAACTTTGACATGGATTAAAACAGTTCTTCCCGATGGAGAGAGACTTCCGAAATCATATTCTGAAGCAAAAATATATACGCAGGAATTGAGACTTCGCTATATTTCTATACATGCATGCAAAAATAACTGTATATTATTTTATAAAGATAACGAACAAGCAACTGAATGTCCGAAATACGGTGAGCCTAGATACAAAACTGATAATAAGAATGCAAAAAAGATACCTCAAAAGATTGTGAGATATTTTTCATTGATTCTAAGATTTCAAAGATTGTATATGTCCACAAAGACAGCTGAAGAAATGAGATGGCATTATGAGCAGCGAATTTCGGAGGAGAACATACTTAGCCATCCGACCGATCTTTAGTGTGAAAAGACTTTGATGCAAAGCATCCGTACTTTGCAAGTGATCCACGTAACATTCGGTTTGGTCTAGCGACAGATGAATTTAATCCCTTTGGCAATCTGAGTATCTCTTATAGCATGTAGCCTGTGATGCTAGTTGTATATAATGTGTCATCTTGAAAGTGCATGAAAGAACCATTTATTTTTATGTCACTATTGATTCTAGATCCGAAAGCACCAGGTAATAAAATTGATGTATATCTACGATCTTTAATCGATGATCTGAAGGAGCTATGGGAAAACGGAGTACAGACATATGATTCTGTGAGTCGAAGTAATTTTAAGTTGTATACTTCGATTCTATAGACCATAAATAATTTTTTTGCATATGAAAACTTATCTGGATGGAGCACTAAAAGATATCTTGCATGTCCAATATGCAATAGGGATACATCCTCCTTACATTTAAAGCATGGACGAAAAATATATTTCATGGGTCATCGACGGTTTCTCCCTGCTAATTATTCTTGGATGACCCGTTATAACTAATATTTTGATGGTAAGTCCGACCGGCGTCTTCCACCTAAGGAGTTAAGTGGAGTAGAAATTTTAAAATAACTTGAAGTCATTGAAAACGTCCAATTTGAAAAAATATCGGGTGCTCGTAAGCAGAAGCATACTAAAGCTGAGCTGAATTGGATGAAGCGAAGTATTTTTTTCAAACTACCGTATTGGAAGCAACTACTACTTCATCATAATCTAGATATAATGCACATTGAAAAGAATATTTATGATAAATCATTGGTATTGTATTGAACATCCCAGAAAAAAATAAAAGATAGTACAAAAGTTCACCTTGATTTACAGAAAATAAGAATTCGATCGGAGTTGCATTTAATTTGTTGATGTGAGAGATTTTTTATCATATCAATTATAAGATGTAAATGCATTTCTAAAATTTAAATTTATTTTTATTGACAGATTCTTATGTATCTTAAAAAAGTATGTGCGCAATAA
Organism: Elaeis guineensis; assembly: GCF_000442705.2. Taxonomy (NCBI): domain Eukaryota; kingdom Viridiplantae; phylum Streptophyta; class Magnoliopsida; order Arecales; family Arecaceae; genus Elaeis; species Elaeis guineensis. Next base: position 82,794,659 of record NC_025999.2, read on the forward strand.
AATAAGGCCTGAAGGGTCTATAGTGGAAGCATATGTAGCTATGAAGTGTGTCACATTCTGCTCAATGTATCTTGACGATATCGAAATAAGATTCAATCACATAAATCGTAACGCAGACCATGAATGGGATGACAATGAACTAATGTTGTCTATATTTAAACAAACAGTTTGACCTATTGGTGCAAGGAGATATGAATTTATGGTCGTAAATAAGCTATCCAAGACACACTTTTACGTTCTAAATAATTGTGAAGATATTGAAAATTTCATTGAGTAAGTATCATCTTAGCATACTGTTTAATATTTTAAGTAAATTTTTTATATCGATGTAAAATTAAAAATCATAACTTATTGCAGTGAGCATAAGAGTATATTATGTAGAGAGAATAATACGAATGTCGATGATCGACATAGAAAAAAATTTATAAAATAGTTTGGTGATCTTGTAAGTTGTATTAGTGATACGTTATTTATTTAATTATAAATAATATTATTTGAACCAAGATAATTTTTTATGTTATGATGTAGATGAAACATAAGTATTTCAATAAAGAAGTAGGTGCGACCGATGAGTTGTATGATTTAGCATATGATCCCGATCGAAAGGTTAATCACTGCGTATTTTGTATCATTGAAGAAATAAGATTTCATACAAGGAAGCTTGAGATACAACGACAGACTCAGAATAGTAGGATTGCTACAACCGGATATGAAGAAAAAGAAAAGATTGATTATTATGGTGTACTGATAGATATCATAGAAATGAAGTATGGGTCCAATAATTTTGTATTCTTATATCGGTGTGAATGATGGGATATTAGTAATAAAAATATCATTATTCATATCGATTCATATTTTATCAGTGTAAATTTTGTACAAACATAGTACCAAAATGAGCCGTATATATTAGCAACTCAAGTGAAACGAGTAATATATTTGAAGGATCTAAAGTATCAAGGTAATTGGCATGTTGTACAAAAAATAATATCTAGAGGCATATATGACATACCAACCTGATTAGAGATGGATGAAAATTTGGATTTACATGAAGAGGAAACTTTTCAGCAGGAAGAACAAACATTAGCCGAGCTTTTGGTTGATAAAAAACTTGTAACGGCACCTTTAAATAGGGCTGATCTACCGTCCAACGAAGTTGAAGCTGATTTTGTATTTAATCTTGATGAGTCAGAGAGAGACGATCAGTTCATAAATGATGATGACATAGAAGATGACATATATATCGATTATTGTGATTCAAAGGAGAATCTACACATCAAGGAAGATACGAATATTGATGAGTAGATCTATATTCTTCGTTCAATCTTCTCTTACAATAATTGTATGCGACATAATTATATTCATTAGAATGTTATTTATTTTTTATTATTATTATTCAATATTATATTTATTTATATATCAATTATTGCAGATATGGCACCAAGAGACAGACGATGACATTCGCGTTCACAGTCTAGTCCAGAGGTTGAGGCGCCTTCACCGATCTCCATTGCTACACCGGCTCCATTGTCAGAGGGTCCTGCACCGACAGGTCCCAGTGAGATGGGTCTCAGTGAGGCGGATCCGAGTGAGACAGGCCCTAGTGGTATTATTATATTTTTTATATAATAAAATTTAATTTTTTTATTTGGATAGCTATCATACTGATGATTTATTTATTGTTGTTTCAGACCAGTCTTCATCTGTAGTGAGCCGAGGACGAAGTCCATTGAAGAACCTCATTCTAGAGCATTGGAGATGCGAGAACCCAGAACAGCATCTCCGAATCGAGATATCAGTTGGCTACACCAGGCCCATTAGGGGATGGTGCGAGCCGTGGCAGATTGAGCTAGGCATTATATGCCGCAGCTATGCCCCCGTGACGCTCTTCGATTGGCGTCACATTCTATCAGCTCAGAGAGAGATTTTATACTCCCACTTACAGATAAAATAAATTATATTATAAATATTTAATTTGCATAATATTTTTTTAATATTTATTATTGATAGGCTATATTCGACATCATCGATTTTGAGGAGGATCGTGTGAGGCGAGCCGTGGACAGGCATTTATCATTGCGTTTCAGGGATTATCGCCATCACATGCATCAATATTGGTACCATGTGGTGCAGGATCATGGGGAGAAGGCAGCGTGGCAGCAGCCCTATGACAGCATCACTATAGATGACTGGACTGTCATATCACTACAAGAAATTTGATTTTTTGCGATGAAATTTTTTCGTCGCTAAAAATCTTATTTTCGTCGCTAAAAGTATTTGCGACGAAATATATCGTCGCTAAAAATTTGTAGAGAAAGCCTCATAGCAAAAGACCTTAGCGACGAAAATATTTTATTTCGTCGCAAAAAATAGTAAACCCAGACGACGAAGTTATGTACTGTATTAGCGACGAAAATATTTTGTCGCAAGAGCTTAAATTTTCGTCGCTAAAATTGCAACGAAAAAAAATTTCGTCGCTAAATATTTTGATTAAAAAAATTTTTTTCTTATTTTTGGCGACGAAAATGAATTTCGTCGCAAAACTTAGCGACGGATTTCGTCGCAAAATAATTTGTCGCAAAAATTTCATCGCAAAAATTACGACGAAAAAAATGTTCGTCGCTATAATTGCGATGAAAAAAAATTTTGTCGCTATAATAGCAACAAAATAAAAATTTCATCGCTAAAAGGGCGACGAAATAAAAAATTTCGTCGCTATAATGGCGACGAAATAATAATTTCGTCGCTATAATTGCAACGAAATAAAAATTTTGTCGCAAAAAGTTTAAATTTTTAGCGACGAAACTTTTTTTCGTCACAAAAATAGCAACGAAATAATTTCGTTGTAAAAATTACGATGAAAAAAAAATTTCATCGCTATAATGGCGACGAAATAATAATTTCGTCGCTATAAGGACGATGAATAAAAATATTCATCGCCATAATTGCGACGAAATAAAAATTTCGTCGCAAAAAGTTATAATTTTTAGCGACGAAACTAAGACTTTCGTCGCAAAAATAGCAACGAAATAAAAAATTTTATCGTAATGAATAATAAATGTTTTATTTTTTTGGGTTGACAAATTTTTTTACGACGAAATTAATATTTCGTCGCTAAAATAAATTTTGGATAAAAAATAAAATTTTTATTAATTTTCCAAAAAAACCTGCTCAAATACAAATTATCTGATCAAACATATTTTAAATAAACAGTATGTTAACACAATAAAAATATTCTAAGTCAAAAGACCAATTTCAAATAACAAAAAGTTTCATAACCATCTTTGTCATATACAAAAATATAAGTCCATACACCATTTTAAATTTAAAATAAGTACAAACTAAGTATGATCTGACTCATTGGCCTCGTTCCCTCCTCTAGGCGTCGATCCCTGACCCGATACATGTCGCGATGGTGGTGCAGAGGCGGCATCATGTGACTGTAGAGGTGCTAACTCAGAAGCATCAATACCGAGCCGTCCCGCCACCGCAGCTACGATCCTCTCGAGCGTTTGACTACGATTCATCCAGTAACTAATCTGATCTTGCATCATGCTCATGGATGTCCTAACTGCCTCTGGCACCGATGCATCATCAGACCGGCCGGATAACGAACTGCGTGATTTTTTGGACCGCATGCTATGACCAGATCCTAGCTGCCACCCGAGGACGGTATCCAAAATCGTATCATCTGTCATCAAACAAACATGCTGCGATCCAGTATCACCATCAGATCCCACCTCCGTCGTCGCCTGCTCTCTCAATTCTAACATTTTTTCCTTCACAATAAACCAAATAAAATCATAAATTTTTTTCAAACTCTTTAAAAGTATTCAAAATGTAGAATAATGATACTTACATGACGCTGCCTCGCCTCCTCGGTCACGAACTCGCCACTCTTGTTTTGATAGAATTTAGCATAGGCGTCGACTCCGGATAGTCCCTGTTCAAACAAAAAAAAAAGAAAAAAAAAGATATCAAAATAATATAAATATTTAATAAAAAGTTACAAAGTATGATTGCAAATATAGTTACGTACCATCCTCTTCATTCCCTGTGCAAAAGAGGCACTTCCTTGCGTGTGAATAGAATCAATCTTGCTCCTATTCACCTTATTCGCCTCCGATCGTCGCTACAAAATATATACAATTATAACCAATAAAGGATATAACATAATTAAAAAAACTTGGAACACTAGACATACCTGAAATGCCTCACTTCCAAAATGCTCACATAACCACCGCCAATCGTCACTAGACCCAGCCCAATTTCTGTATGGCTGGGTCACAGGATCAATCCCCTTCGCCTGCAGCTCATTGCAGTATTTATGAAGCCTACATCGCCGATCTCTGTATCTATTTGCGGCCATTTTGAGAATACATGCCGTCACTTCTTCGTCAGTGCAATCCTCGAAGTCAATATTATCCTACACAGTAATCATACCAAAAGGCAAATACATGAAATTATTTATATAATAAAAAATTTATTTATATAACCAAAAATAATATGGATCATGTAATGATATGCAAGACATCCAAATTTAATTCTTACCCTGATGTGAGAGACTAGAGCATCACGGTATCGAGGAGCTACATGCTTGAAACTTTCAGCAGCCCACGAAAAATGATTCCACATATACAAACTGATCTCATTTGCGACGATACTAGCCTCTGTGCCAACCGGATGATCTCGAAATATATGTACCTTCGGTTTTTCATTGTGTGTATGCACATATTTTTCCAAAACAAGACCCCTACTAGGACCACGCACTGCACGTCGATGCTGTGTTCCTACATGTAAAAATTGATGAAATGAACATATATCATGTATCACTAAATGCATATAACCAAAAAATATATATGGTTTATAAATTGATAGAGATGTACCTGTAAGGGGATGATGCTGCGGTACCATGGCCTCCGGCTGGGCAAGCTCTGGCTGAGCACTAGGCGGCTCTGTGGACTCGGGCAACTGAGTCTCATTTAAATCCTCTGACACATCATGCAAAATGCTAAAGTGAGGATGTGTATCATCAAGCGGAGCCTGCTGCCTACCCCGTGAATGTCTACGTCCAGGACCAGTCATGATGCTGCAATGATTAAAATAATTTAAATCAGTAAGTAATCAAAAAAACTCAAGTATTACATGATATAATAAAAAAAAATAAATTGAATTACTTATTCATATTAATTATTGTTCTCAGATTCTGAACTCGTGTCCATATAGTCATCTTCGACGGGAGTCATAGAAGACTTCGACCCTGAAGTACTATCATCATTGTCGTTAACGAAGTCATTATTGGATCGTGCTCGTGTCCGTGCCCTTATCGACGATCCAACAACAGAAACATCCTCAGGTTCATAGTCGTCTCTTTGTAACTGTCCTATGTCAATCGTATCATCTGGCACTAATATGTTATCTGGTGCTTGCATTTGATATGCTTCGTTTTCAATAATTGCACAGACTTCATTCTCAAGATGTTCATCGTTCGGGCATGTGAAAAGTGCAGGATCAAACAAATGCCTATGCTGAGCCCTTATTGCAACTCGCCAAGGCTCTTTTATTTTGTTATCATCAATATACCACACTAGTCTTGCTTGCTTTGCAAAAATATAAGGATCACTTTCATACCATACATGACCAGTGTGGACACTGACGAGTTGAGGATCTATAACAATTGGCCTGTGTCGTCCTAAGTCATACCATCGACACTTGAATAACACAATCCGTCGAAGACCACTATATCTTAACTCTATAACCTCATGCAGAACACCAAAAAAATCTATTATTTCACCCTTGTGCTCGCCCTCCATGCTTATTCCATAATTCTGTGTGGTTCGATCACGATCGCGATCTTCCGTTAAGAATCGCACACCATTGACTATGCATGCTGAATATACTGATATACGTCTGTCAGATTTTCGTGCAAGTGCAGCTAAGTCATTACTGATACAGCTAGGATTGTCTATACATAGCTGAGCTATCTACAATTAAAAGAACAATAAGCAGGTTAAATTTGACAAAATAAATACTATATAAACAAACTTTTAATCATGGATGAACATGAACATAACTTACCCGTTCGTCAAATCATGATGCGAATTGATTCCTATGTCGTGCCGCTGCTAATGTAGGATTACTTCTTCTGAGCTCACTTTCGTGTTCTCTGAAGTGATACAGTAATACCATGTATATTTTAATTTAGAGTCCACGTGCATTCATTGATATATCAATAAATAAAAATTAAATGTATATACTCACATCATGTAGGCTTCTACCTCCTCGCAATTGTTTAGCACATACCAATGCATGTCATCCATTTCTTGTGGTGTCAACATTCGAAAATCTTTTTTACCATATGGTCGGGCAACATTGGAGAACACGGACAATCCATCGGTCAGAATCTCGTCCACATCAATATTTCGCTGTGGCCTTGTAAATTTGGTCTCCACTCGTCGAAGGTACATAGAGCAGAACGTCAGACATTCATTCATAACATGTGCCTCTGCTATTGAACCTTCAGGCCGTGCTTTGTTAGTGACGGCACTCTTGTATTCACGCATCTCCCTATTCAATAAATTATCAATTGATATCACATATAATAAGAATACAATAATGAATAATAAATATTACAATATCATGCAATTACCTTTCAATTGGGTACATCCATCTTGTATGTACTGGCCCACCCAATCTAGCCTCATGTGGAAGATGAACAGAAAGATGCACCATGATATCAAAGAAGGCGGGAGGAAATATCATCTCGAGTTTACAGAGAGTAATGATAATCTTCTTCTCCAATATGTCGATCTGACTTCGTCTCAATGTCTTCGCACATAAGTCTCGAAAATAAGTTCCCAGATCAAGTAACGTATCACACACATTATCCGGCAACAATCCGCGCAAACCAACTGGGAGCACATGCTGTAGAAGTACATGACAATCATGACTTTTCATCCCGACGATCTTCCCATCTTTCGACTTGATGCACCGTTTCAAGTTTGAGGCGTATCCATCAGGAAACCTCACTGATCTCAAATATGAAAGAAATTGATTTCTCTCTCTTCGATTCAGTGTATAACATGCCAATGGCTTCACCAGCCTATCCCCTCGTCGAATCAAATGTAATTCCTTTCTAATCCGCATATCCTCTAAGTCAAGACGAGCCTTCACGGTATCCTTTGTTCTTCCTTCGATATTGAGAATGGTATAAAATACATTATCAAATATATTCTTTTCAATATGCATGACGTCAAGATTATGTCGAAGAAGAAGCATTTTCCAATATGGAAGATCAAACAACTTGCTCTTTTTTCTCCAATTTCCGATACTTGTTCGCACCCCTACTTGGCTGGCCAGACCCTTACCAAATATGACATCCTGTGGGTTTGGTAACTGATTTAAAATATTGTCCGTAGACCAGAATCTTGGCTGCGCACGTCGTTCATGCTTGCCATTGAACTTAAGACTTCTCCTCCATCTATGATCATCTGGCAAGAAACGTCGATGGTCGGTAAAACAAATCTTTCCGCGAATACGGTCCGATGTAATATCATCGTTACAAGTTGGGCATGCTTTATACCCTTTTGTACACCATCCAAAAATATCGTCATATGCAGAAAAATCGTTAACTGTCCAAAGCAATGCTGCATGCATACGAAAGATGCCTCCTACAACATGATCATATGTTTCGCATCCTTCTTCCCACAAATATTGTAACTCTTCGATCAATGGCTCTAAAAATATGTCTATGTCTCTTCCAGGGGCACGGGGACCCGGGATCAACAAGGCCAATAGATTAAAAGGTGATTTCATGCACTTCCATGGTGGTAAATTATAAGGAAATACCATAACAGGCCACATACTATAAGCAGTACTAAGATTACCATATGGATTAAATCCATCTGTTGCCAACCCTAGCCTGACATTTCGTGAATCAGCTGCAAACCATGGATGTTCACGATCAAAATGTTTCCATGCATCTCCATCTGATGGATGTCTCATGACATCATCGTCCATATTATTTACCTCCTTATGCCACCGCATGTCACAAGCAGTATGCCTCGACATGAACAATCGACGCAATCGTGGTGTAATCGGAAAGTACCGTAGAATCTTGCATGATATTTTCTTTTTCTTCTTATCCTTACCACTACTTTCTTTCCATCTGCTTGAATGACAAATTGGACAGCTTGTAGATCTTGTTTATCCTTCCGAAATAGAACACAATCATTCGGACATGCATGTATCTTTTCACAACGTAGGCCCAAGTCATCGACTCCCAAATCGAGTCCTTTCAATAATTTTTTGGCTTCATAATGACTTGACGGAAGTAACTCTCCCTCTGGCAGTAAGTCCTTCAAAAATTTGAGCAACCAATTAAACGAGTTGTTTGACCACTTACCAAGTGTCTTCATGTGTAATAACTTTATTACGGCGGACAACAGAGAGTACTTCTTACAACCAGGATAAACATCACTTTGTGCATCTCTTAATAGACGCTCGAATCTATCATTTATAGATATATTAATGTCCTCTTCAGCTTCTTGTCTCGGAATGGAATGCTGATATTCTGCTCTCGTTCTACATTTACTTCAAATAATTCTAGATGAAGATCCTCTAAAATTTCTCTATCTTCTTCACCAAGTGTTTGTCTTTCACGACTGCATGATCCACCGACTGACGATAGATTTATGGGACTCCTGGACAACATGTTCGAGCTAGTCGGCAAATCTTCACCATGACAAGTCCATCTCTTGTAAGTCACATCTATACCGTGTTCGTATAAATGATTCTGAATGTCCGATAAGGTACACCAAAATAAATTCCTACATCGACGATATGGACAACGAGCTTTCCCATCTTCTCTAGTATGATTGGACGCCACATTCATAAAAGTCGTCACACCCCTAATATACTCGGGACAGAACTTATCACGCAAAGACATCCAACCACGATCCATACCTACATATTTATGATGCAAACTATACAATCAATTTTATGTAATAATAGTTGACTAACGCCTTATATCTCCTACCTATAGGGTGATGGTCCTATTCCATTCAGGAACGTAAGAATTTAATATTGCAATACATGTCTTGTATACCAAAAAAAATTTCGGCAGCATTTCGACGCAGTTCTCCAGATACACAAGCATTAAAATTATGCTATGTATCCAGAGAACATGATCAAAAATACCGACAAAACTCTGCGATATACAAGCACATGTGTTGCAATATTAAATTCATTCACGTGCCCAAACTGTCCACGAGGACAATTCGAGAATAGTGTGTAAAGCACCAATATTTTTTTCATAAAAAAAATATTGGTTTTTGCACGCTATCCTCGAACGAAAATTCTAAGGCTTATAAATTTTTTATGCTACAATTAATATATTATTATTAAAAAAAATATTTTAAAAATATTTTTAAATCATGATTAAAATTAATTATATCAAACAAATAATTATATCTAACATTATATCTAATTACTAAAATAATAAATAATTATTTTTAATGACTAAAATTTATTAAAAAAAATTAAAAAAATATATAAAGTTTTGGATCACTGAAACATAGATCAGGCAAAATGATGCTAAATGTCTCAAGGCATGCTTTGAGAAAATTTCAAAGCTCTCTAAATTTAGGGTAAATTTTGATAATATTGAAATAATCTCATTTGATTTCTTCTTTTTTGTCATGTATTTCCCCTAATTAATCCCAATCCCACAAGATAAGAAGATAAACTATGAAGGATCAAAATATTTGAACAACAACAACAACAACAATAATAATAATTAAAAAAAAAACTCAGCATTTACACTCCTAAGATCTTATAGGATTGTGATGACGTAGTGAAAATAGTTGCAAAACAAAATTTTCTTTCCTTTTCTAGAAAAATAGCAGATCTGAAAATCCTTTAATCTGAGAAAATAACAGATCAAAAAATCACATATGTCTAGATAATAAAACCAGTTCATTTAATTGGGAAATTTTAACTAATTACAGATCGGTGGCAGTTTTTTTTCCAAGAAAATTTTAAAAAAAAATTGCAGAAAGGATTCTATTGGTCCTTCAAAACCCTAGATCCAGAATCGTGGAAGGGCACAAAACCTCGGAGATGATCTGGCACGACCGGAACCTGGCGGTCCGGTTCGCAGCACCGGAGGCGACGAGGAGGAACCGGAGGAACTCCTCCAGGAAGGCACCAGAGGCGGCCGCGTCCTTGGCGTCGGGAAGGGCGGCGAAGGCGGAGACGAATCGGACGGTGCGCTCGGCGGCGAGGGAGCGGCGGGCGCAGTCGAAGAGAGGGGTCAGGGCTCGGGCGAAGGAAGGGAAGAAGAGGCCGGGAGGGGCGGAGGGTGGAGAGCTCTCTCAGCTTCCGGGTGTGCACGGCGTGCGAGAGCCGGCACTCGTCCAGAACCCTCGCGATCTCGCGATCGCGCGGCGGTGGCGGCCCGACGGCGACGAGGCGGTGGCGGCCCGGCGGCGACGCGGCGGCGGCTGCGACGGCCCTACGAAAACAAAAAAAAAACACAGACTGAGAAAGGGAGGGAGAGGCCAGCGTGGCGGTGGGGAGGGAGAGAGAGAGAGGATGGTGGCGGGGAGGGAGAGGACTTATCGGGAAGGACGACCGGCGACCGGAGAACGACGACTGTCGTCGGAGATCGGGGAGGGAGAAGATTTGGATGACCGCGGCGGAGATCGGGCCGGGAGGGAGATCAAGCGGGTTTTTTCAATTAGGGCTGAATACCTTCGATTTTATTTTTAATTAAAATATATTTAGCGACGAAATAAATTCGTTGCTAAAAATAAATTTTCTGTCACGAAAAAATTTGATTTTTTGCAACAAAAATATTTTCGTCGCAAATGATTAATTTTTGACAACGAAAATTTAATTTCGTCGCAAATGATCGAGAAATCAAGTTTCTCGCAACGAAACAAATATTTCGTCACTAAAAATTAAATTTTTGGTGACGTAATTATTTTCATCGCAAAAAAAAATTTAGCAACGAAAAATTTTTTCGTCGCCAAAAAAAAATTTTTTTTGCGATGAAAAAACTTTCGTTGCTAAAAATCAATTCCAGCAACGAAATTTAAATTTTCGTCGCAAAATATTCAAAAATTTTTTAATAAAATAAAATTTAGCGACGTAATAGTTTCGTCGCTAAATATAAATAAAATTGGTCGCAAAAGTCTTTTTTTTAGCAACAAAAAATCAATTTCATCGTAAAAAATATAATTTTTTGGCGACAAAATTTTTTTTGATCGCAAAAAATAAATTTTTAACTACGAAAAAAAATATTTCGTTGCCAAAAAGACTGTTTTTTGCAACGAAAAAAAATTTCGTCGCTAAAAATGAACTTCTAGCAACAAAAAAAAAATTTCGTTGCAAAAGATATAACTTTTTGCAACGCAATTTTTTTCGTCGCAAATACCTAATTTTTGGGGATGAAATTTAAATTTCGTTGCAAAAGCCTACTTTTTTGCGACGAAAAATATTTCGTCGCTAAAATTTCGTCGTAAAAAATCAAATTTCTTGTAGTGTATGTCGGCATTACGAAGATTCGACATATCCAGTTACACATCCAAACTTCTTCTTTTTTTAAAGTTTAATGATTGAATTATTTATTTTTAAATTAAATTTATTATCTACTAATTTGACTGGTAACTATACAGAGAAGATGTGTCCAAAATGAAGCGAATCGGACGAGACTGATCGTACCACATTATGAGGGTTCAAGATCGTTTGCTCATCACATGGAGCACATGGTAGATAATTTTAAATTTTTAATTAGTATATAATTCTGTAGTTATTTAAAAAATTTTTAATTAATTCTCAAATTACAGAGAGATACTAAGAATGATGAGCTTCTTGGTAGGATCGATATCTACTAGCGGACCCACCAGCGACGGTCAGGGGAGTGGACGATGGGGAGCCAAGAGCTCTTTGTAAGTTTTTTCAATTATTTTTTCATTCGCAGTCTGATTTTTATTATAAAATTAAAATCACTATAACTTTAATTTTCAAGACCGTATGATAGACATGAAATTTCAGCTTACTTTTGAGGGCTCGACCGTACCCATAGATGATGAAATCTGTGATCAGATACTTGGTACGAGATCCTGTTATGTTAGAGGTCTAGGATATGGAATCACTGCTCCCTCATTATCACGCTCATCTAAGGTTGATATCCATTCTGTGTGCGAGGCTCGACTGACGGAGGTGTAGAGACAGGCTGAGCAGCGAGCTCAGGAGTTGGCTGCACGCAACGATGAGTATCAACAGCTCCAGATCCAGATGATGGAGCGGATGGCGCAGATGGAGCGGATGATGCAGCGATGAGGCAGTAGCAGGCCAGTTCGAGCTCTTTCGAGTACTCCCCTTCCCCAGCTCGTTCTCCAGATACCGACACTTGACGGTTTCTTCATGTATTCTTTTATTTTTATTTGAAATCTCTTATATATTTAATTTAATATAATAAAATAATAAAATTTATTTATCTATTTATTGTGTAAATTTTTTATTTTAATTTTTTTTAATTTATAAAAAATATTATAGATATAAATTAAAAATATATTCATAAATTATTTTTTAAAAAAATATGATTAAATTATTAGTGATGAAATTATTTTTGAAGAAATATTGATCGCCAAAAATATTTTAGTACAATAATTTAATTTTTTAATAAATATAAAATTATTAAAATTTTATATATAATTAATAGCGATGAAAAATTATTCATCGTAAATAATTATTAGTGATATAAATTTTTATCAAAAATTATCTTATTTACAACATAATATTTTCATCGCTAATATTATTTAATTTTATTTTTTAAAATTTTTTTTATTAAATTAATAGCAACAAAAAATTTTCGTTGCAAAAAATATTTCTTGCGACTCAAATTTTGTCTCTAAAAATTTTCAAAACTTTTATTTCAAAAAAATTTTAATTAACTTAATAGCGATAAAAAAAATTTCATCGTTATTAATTTTTATTTTTAGCGATGTTATAATTCATCGTAAATATTTTTTTTACTATTAAAATTTTTTGATAAAAATATTTTAACAATAAAAATTATTCATCGTAAATACCGTTTATTAGTTACGAAATATTTTTTTCATTATAAAATATTATCAATGAAGTGATTATTTATGACGAATAATTAGCGATAAATATTTCGTCACTAATAATTATTAGCGATGAAAATTGATAACTAGTGATGAAAATTTTTCATCGCTAATAACCTGTTTTGTTATAGTACGTGCAGGAGCATCTCAATCACTTCCAGAAAATCTTCACCGACCTCTTCAGTGTTGACAAGAAAGTTAAGAAGAAGATCAGGATGTTAGTCTTACTAGCATCGCTTCCCCCTTCATATGAGTCTTTAGTGACTGCTCTTCTAGTGAGAAAGAGTACTATTAAGATGGACGAGATCACCGCGGTGATTCTCCAGAATGAAGTTCTCAGAAGGGAGAATCTAACTTCGAGCTCAGACGGCAGCTCGGCTTTGGTAGTTTTTAGAGGAGCAAGAATGGCAGATAGAGTGACAGGAGATTGCGACGAAGACGGTCCAAGTCCAGGATGAGAAACTTGAGCAAGATTAGATGTTATCGATGTGATGAGTTGGGACATTTAGCCAGAGATAGCCCTCAACTCAGAGATCAAATGAGGGCTACTGCAGTGATGGCCAGTAACGAGTCAGAGGATGATGTCTTGGAGATATCTGAGGAGATATCTACTTTTTTCCAGCAGTGGATTATAGATTTTTCATATACCTATCATGTATGTTGCAGAGAGGAGCAGTTTAATTTTCTAAAGAGCAGTAAGGGTACTGTTTATCCACCAGATGGAACGAGCCGTGTGATCAGAGATATCAGGACGGTCAGTTAGAGGACACATGATGATGTAATGAGGAGATTTAGGGAGGTCTGATACATATCCGATTTCAAGCAAAATTTTATCTCACCGAGCAGACTGGATTTGAGAGGCTACAGGACGGTAGCTGGTAGAGAAATCCTAAAAGTGTTGCACGATAATAAGGTTATTCTGGAGGAGAAGAAGAAGACGAGAAGACATTACTATCTGATAGGGAGCCCAGTACGAGATGGAGCTTTAGGAGCTAGGAGTCCACAGCAAGGTAGAGCTCTAGATGGAGATAGATTGAGTACTAGATGGGAGACTCAAGAGGACGAGAGGCGATGTGACAGAGTGAAATTCTTATTACCGCAGGAGATTTCTCCGAGCAGATCTTTGGTCAGAATGGACACAACCCATGACAGAGGTGGGATTGAGCAGCCTAGCTCGATTCCCACATTTACCCATCTATGAGACTGCAGGCATGCCCCAGGGTTGGGGGGGTGAGACGGATCACAAGCTCTCAAAGATAGATGGAGACCGAATATTGAGTCGAGATAGAAATTGTTATGAAATATGCCTCAATATTCGATCCATATTGAGCCCATAACGAAGTTCAGGACGACGAACGAAGTCCAACGAGTTTAAGAACAGTCCAAACAGAGTCCAAACGGTGAAGATACGCGTGAAAAAAACTCAGAGCAACGGCACAGACCACGAAGCGGTGGAGGCCGGTGGCGACGTAGTCGGGCCCGACGGATGCACGCACGTTGGAGCATGCGGCCCAGCCCACTGGGCAAGCCCAGTGCAGGCATGCATGGGCATGCGTGCGGGTCGGTCCAGCACACACAGGGTGCCCAGGCCCAGTGCCCTATGCGGTCCATCGTGGACCGCAAAGTGCTGGGTGGTCCATGGAGACTGCGTGGACCGATCACACAGTCCATATGTAATCCACGAGCGATTTTATGCGATCCGACGGCTATAGAACGAGCCGTTTATGATTGGATGGCTGAGGATTGCTCTGAATGTGATCAAGCTTCATCTGAGGCTATAGTGCATGATCGGATGGCTCTAGTGTGAGCTGATCACGATCGAATGGCCACGGATAATTCTAAGATTGATCAAAACTCAGTATTCATAATATAACAGTATTTCTAAGATTTTAAAGCCTATATAGCTTCGATGGACGAACCATTTGTTGTATTGGATAATTGATGACGTCCTGAAAGTGTAAAAAGACTTCAAGAGAGATTTCAAAAAGCTTTTTTTAAGGATTTTGAGACAGACTCTTGCATAAAGATTGAGTGATGAATTTTTCTTATATTAATTATATTTTATTCTCTCATAATAAAACTTGCAGGTCTCGTGAAGATAAACTTGAGATCAATCGATATATTTATATTATATTTTTTATTTTATTTCTTCTTTCTTCCTCCTGTACCTTGTGATACCGAATCATGCACAACAGCTTATGACTTGAAAAAACTTTTTACACTTAAACGTTGCCTTGGGGAATTACGATTCTAGCAGAAATTTCAATGTAAACCTATTCTTGGACATATTTCTTTGACATAACATCTTAAATATTTGCGCACTCAAAAATTAGGAATGTCATGCAATATGAAAGGAAATTTTTTTCGTGATGGTTTCGTCCTAACCCTTGGTCATAATAAATTCATAGACCATGTATTAAAACATGAAACAGAAAAAGGGTAATTTTCTGTCGTGCAGGTGAATGATTATACACAATGTAGAACATTATACCTGCTCAATAACATTGTTGTTCGTGAGAGGAACTCTCAGCGTATCTATCATTCCACAGCACTTCTTGTAAACCAGCTCCCTCACGCTCTTCAAGTTAGGGTAGATGATGCAATAGATTTTTAATTAATGAACTTGCCGGGGGTAAAAAAAAGATATAAGGTAAAAGAATGAAGAAAGTATCTGATTTGTTACCTCATTGGCCTTCAGAAATGCACCACCTAATATATGTCTCAACCTCAAAAAGTTCAAAATTTTTCTGATCCTGGGATGCATATCCTTTGTGCTGAACATAGAGAAACAGGGAGACGATCAATTTTAGCCTCACTGGCATCAATTTGAAACACGAGTTCACGAAAATAAGAATACCAATAATTCAAATTCCTGAGATAAGATTATTTTAATTTTTTCATGAAACGGAATGCACTGTGTCCCAATATATGATGGTGGATGATCCATCCTATCCCGATAATCAGATAGTGCTCCTTTCCAACACGGGATAGTCGGACACCCTGCCATCCTACTAGGACTTAAATTCTTAGAAAATATGATGCCCTAACTTAGAGAGTATTATGCCACTAACTTACCGTACGAATGACAAAAGGTAGCTAAGATTTAAGATTGTCAGAAGGCAACTTCCACAGCTTGAGTCTTTGTTTCATCCGGATGTGGTCCAATTCCTGGAAATTGAGGGTCAAAATCAGTAACAGAATTCAAATGAAACAAACTACACATACTTCAGATGCCAAATATTCTAACAGAAAACCCTGATGCTGAACAGAATTAAACATGCCATGTGATTTACATGGCCTAGGTTTACCATGAGATAAGTACCTATGCCATTGGAGTTACAAATGGGAAAAGTTCAAATATCTTGGACTTTCATTACATTAAAGTTACCATTAGATGGTAGATGGACTTTCATTACATAAAACATAGTTCTATAGTTTCTTTTACTTGCAAGAAGAATTATGTCATTATATATCAACTAGATAGCCGACACTAAATAGTTGGAAAAAGGCTGGATGGCTATAGTTATGGTAGGAACAAAAGAAGACCAAAGAAATTATAAAAGGACAATACTAATGAAATTTACAAAATGTTCATGAAACTATTCAAGAATAAATAACAAGCAGAGAAATCTGAATAGGTCAAACTGAGCACTAAAAAAATATCAGTAGTACTGCAGCCATACTTGAAGCAAGATTTGGCTCCAAAAAATCACTATGTTATGGGTGGCAATGACAACAGTGAACCACCTTCACCTAAAAAGAAGAACAAGGAAGCAGTGACATGAGCGCTTTAAGGGTTTCAAACTTTCAACCCTCTCATCAAGTCTTGCTTATACAATATAGAAAGAAGAGGTTGGATATTAGAGAACCAGCAGTGGCAGTGACACCACAAGTTGAGGGCAGCAGGCAACTGAAGATGGAAGAAAAGCAACGATTTAGTAAGCATGGTGAGTGGCCTAATTACACCTAGGTAATGTTCGAGGATGATTACTAGGTGTCCAAGGCTAGATTTTCTCTTTCATTGCTATTTTTTCTCTTGTTTGAATCTTCACTTGCCTTTTTCTAACAATAGAATTCAAAAAGGTTTCTACATGTTTTGGAATCTTCATTTACAAGACAATCAATATTAATCTCAAAATCATTATTTCCAACAACAATCACCCAAGGACATATTTCATTGCTGACTTAAAACTCAAGTGTGTATGCATCTGCTCGCTATGGTTTAGCTTGCTTTTTTCCTCAAAAGCAGTACTACAGAAGTTCAGAAAAACTATTTATTTACTGGGCCATGCAAAAGAAGCAAGTACAAAAATAAAGGCCAACATATGCTATTGGTACATGAAAAATTACCAACTTGACTTGCTACTTGACTGTACCATGAAATGAGACCCAAGTGAAAATATTCCAGCTCTTAGGAAGTAATGTTTGCTGGTTTGAGGGGCTATAGTAAATGAAATGCGGACCAGGTGGGACCATTTTTATGCCCTTGAAATGCCTATAGCAAGATCTTCCTCAAAAAGAATAATTGAAGCAAGATGATGCTTACTTTATCACAGTATTCCTCGATAAACTTCTCAGGCCTTTTGATGGCGAGTTTCAGTTCTCTTTGTCTCTCTTCTTTCGTGTTTCCAATTGCTCCCTCCTCTTGATAGCCCACTCTTTATTATTTTTCCTCTTCTTTAGAACCGTCTCATGGACATATGAGATGGACTGTGGCTACTCCACCACCATGTCAATCCTAATAACCTTCGAAGCAGCTCCAACGAAGAATTCACTCACGGTCGGCACTAAACCCATAACAAGAAGTACATAGGAAAAAGGGCGATCAAATTCATTAACCAAATAGAACAATTCCATCATAAATCATAGCAAGTAAAAGATGCAAACTTTTGCTATTTGATTTTTTTTTTTTTTTTGATTAAAATGGAGGGTGGGAAGAAACCAGCCACCAAAAAATTATTGATAAGGGACCGAACAACAAGCAATGTTACAGAACCAGAGGTTATAGAACATCAGGTTCAGTTACAGGATTTTCAGGACAGAAAACAGAGCATGAAACAGGTTACAGACATGGAGCAGAAACACGCTGCAGATATGTTCAGAAACCGGTAACAGGCTTCTAAACGGTCAAGAATTGAAGGAATGAAGAGTAAGGTTTGCTCCAGAATTTGAAATAGAGAGTGCAAGTGCCGAAGAAAATGAGTAAGGTACTGTCATGTTGCATCGACTTTAACTCCTTTGATAGCATTCCAAACATTTGTAGAAACGTGACATGGCCCATGATAACAGAACAGAGTTGGGGGCAGAGTGATGAGAATAGGAGCTTGGCAAGGAGGAAGAAACTCGCTTGATCTTAGACCAAACAGCACCAAAGATCTTCAGCTGGTTGGAGTTGCAAAGGATCGACCAGTCTCTGAAGAGGGACAAGGCGTCACATGCGACTACCTGCGTCGAAGAGGCTTTATTGAAAAAGAGCCCAGCATTACGCTCCCTCCAGCATCTCCAAGCAATGGCAGAGAAGAGCATCAAAATAATCAGCTGTGAAGATTTCGGAAACTTCGACTGTGTCCAGTCCATGCAAATGTACCTAAAAGTGGACTGAGGGCAGAGAGTACTCAAGGCCACACACATGGAGCTCCAGATCTTGGAGAATAGGGGGCAGAAGGAGGAGAGATGATCGATTGTTTCTGGTGAAGGCACAGCCGTCCAAGAACTTGCCCAGCTTCTTTCCAATAGCATCCCTTGAATTCAGTTTGTGCTTCCAACACAGCCACAGAAAACATCGTATTTTCAGTGGAATGGAAAGATTCCATAAGATGGAGGCGAACCTACAGATTGCGCCAGAGAAGTTGAGGAATTGATAGAGTGAGACAGTGAAGAACTCACCATTGCAGGAAGCCTTCCAAATAATTCGATCTTCATCACTGCTAAGAGTGACAGAGTTCAACAGATAGGTAATGAGATCAAATTGTGTGCCTACCTCGAAGGATGGATTCGATGGTAGTCTGAGATGCCAAGAACGTGGTCTGAGTTTGAAGTAACTTGCCACAGTGCCGTTCTTATTTTTGCAGAGTTTGAAAAGATCAGGGAACAGAGTTTGAAGAGGGGCAGCAGCAATCCAATTATCCTTCCAGATGAGGGTTCGCAGATCATTTCCGCAAAGGAATTGAGTGCGATTCCAAAAAGCAAGGAGGCTTCGAATAACATCACGCCATAAGGAGGAGCACCCCCTCCGAGGTTTCCAAGAATTGCCAAACCTAACCTTTTTATGGTATGCCCATTGAACCTGCTTCTTCCACAAAGCATGATCATTAGAAAGAAGTCTCCATCCCCATTTGGCAAGGAGAGAAGTATTGAATTGATAGATGTCCTTTACATCGAGGCCACCCTCCTCCTTCTTCAAGCAGATGGTGCTCCAGCTGACTTTGTAGGACAAGCCACTGGTAGAGGACGATCCGATCCAAAGGAACAATCGCCTATAGGAGACAATCTTCTTGACGACCCAGCGAGGCAGCCTAAACAAGGACATGAAATATAGCAGTAGTGAGGTGAGGACAAAGTTAACGAGGGTAAGCCTACCTGCAGAGGAGAGAAACTTGGATTTCTATGTGGCAAGCCGAGATCCTACCCATAAGAGGAGAGCATTCCAATCCGATCTAGATAACCTTCGGCCCCTCAAAGGAAGTCTAAGATAAAAGGCAGTGTGGATGTGGAGTAGTTAAGCCAGGAGACATATTCCTCCAAGGAATCAAAGCCAATTAGTGAGACAGAGCTTTCTGATAGTTAATAGATAAGTCAGAGTGATGTTCAAAGCAATACAAGATGAGTTTCAAGTGTTACGCTTCGAGATTCGGTTCACATTGAATCTATAGCGAGATCCGCGATAAAAAATAGTCCAACGAGATCAAGATCACTCCAAACAAACTTTGGATGGAAAAGATACAAACTTTTTAAGCTTGCACGAGATCCGAGACGGTGAAAGATCGCCTACGGCCTGTGGAGCGGCAGCGGTGCAGCCGTAGATGGCGGAGTGCAGCCCAGGCGGGGCCAACATGCGGGGCGCACGGCCCAGGCGTGCGGCCCAGGCGCACGACCCAGGCACGTGGCCCAGGCAGTTGTGCGGCCCAGCCCGGCGGGCGGGCGCGCGGGGCGCGGTCCAGGTGCATAAGCCCGGTGCGGGAGCGGCCCAGGCCCGCGCGCACGGGCCGGCACAGGCCCAGGTGCCTTTGGGGCCTGGCCTGTACCCCGATCCACCGTGGACTGGGCGGTCCATGGCAGACCGCGTGGACCGCCTGGGCATTTTTTAGACGTTTCTCGCGGTCCACGATACTATTTCATGGACCGATCATGATCAAACGACGTGGGTTGATTCTGTTTTCGATCCGACGGCTGGAGGAGGTTATCTAAGGTTTGTTTGAGCCAAATTAGGATTTCTAATCCTAATCTAACCCTTATTTAAGGCCTATAAAGGCCTGAGAACAGTGAACAAGGATGTGTGTGGTCGTGTGGTCTTCTGGTGGCCTTTTGGTTCGCGAGCAGAGACCTGTACGCGGACTGGTGGCCATGTAATTTCTCGTGGACGCTCGGCGTGAACCTGAGAAGGAACCCGAGGAAGAGAGAGGCTAAAGCGCTGAGAGGAGTAGGACTCCTGGACAGCAGATGTCGGTCACTTCAGGGGTCAAGGAGGATCTTCTAAGAGAGAGCTTTTGTGAAGGAAACTTCTAGTGAGAGAGAAATTTGGTGTACAAAAGTTGAGGATGAGATCTCCTCTTGTAAAATTTTTTTTTCATAGTGAAGTTTGCATGCCCCATGGAGGCGAGCCCTTTTGTGGCTGATCCACGTATTTTGATTGTTTTTGTTTTGTTTCTTCTTTCTTCCTGCTACATCACGCGATACTGAAAAGATCTTAGGAGGTGGTGTCCTGACCAGACATCTACCCAACAAGTGGTATTAGAGCGGGGCAGTACAAGAACGTAGATTGCAGCGGTGGTAAGCAAGACTGAAGATGGAGAAAACAAGATTAATCAAGATGAAGATCAACAAATTTGATGAAAAGAGTAATTTCTCCTTGTGGCAAGCAAAGGTGAAGGACATGCTCATCCAACAGAGGTTGATTGATGCTCTCTTGTGCGAGGAAAAGCCAACCACCATAGAGATGCGGGATTGAAAATGACTATAGATACAGGCGATGAGTACCATCCGTATGTACCTGATGGATGAGATGATGATCCATGTGCTGAGCGAGACTTTTCCAACAGTGCTGTGGTCGAAGCTCGAAAAATTGTATATGACGAAGTCTCTCACCAACACATTTTTCCTCTGGAGGTAGTTTTACCAGCTATGGATGGCTGAGGGACAGCGTGCAGGAGCATCTCAGCCACTTCCAGAAGATTCTCACCGACCTTCTCAGCATTGGCGAAAATATTGAGAAGAAGACCAGGACGCTGGTTTTGCTAGCATCGCTTCCACTTTCGTACGAGTTCTTAGTGATTGCTCTTTTAGTGGGAAAGAGCACTATCAAGATGGACGAAGTCACCGCGGCGATACTCCAGAACAAGGTTCTCAGGAGAGAGAACCCGGCTTCGAGCTCAGATGGCGGTAGCTCATCTTTGGTGGCTTCTGGAGGAGTAGGAGGTGGTAGACGGAGCGACAGAAAATCGCGATGAGGACGGTCCAAGTTCAGGAGGAACTTGAGCAAAATCAGGTATTACCGATGTGAAGATTTGGGGCATCTAGCCAAAGATTGCCTTCAACTCAAAAATCGGATGGTGGCTGCTGTAGCGACGGTCGACAGTGATTCAGATAGAGATGTCCTTGAAATATCTGACGAAGTATCTACTTCTTCGCAGCAGTAGATATTAGATTCTGCATACCCCTATCATGTATGTTGCAGAAAGGAGCAGTTTAACTTCCTAGAGAACAGTGAGGGCACTGTATATCTGCCGAATGAATCGAGCTATGCGATCAGAGACATTGAGACGATCAGTTGGAGGACACATGATGGTGCAGTGAGGAGATTGGAGAAGATCCGATACACATCCGATTTCAGACGGAATCTTATTTCACTAAGCAGATTTGATTCGAGAAACTACAAGATGATAGCCGATGGAGGAATCCTGAAGGTACTACGCGGTGATAGAATTGTACGAGGAGAAGAAGAAGAGTAGAGAATTTATTACCTGACAAAGAGCCCAGTGCGAGGTAGAGCTTCGAGAACCAGATAGAGTCCAAAGCGAGGTAAAACTCCAGATGGAGATGGATCGAGCACGAGACAAGAGACTCGGGAGGACGAGAGGTGACGTCGCAAGATGAGATTTCTATTGCCGCAGGATGATGTCCCGAGCAGGTCTCAGGTCAGGAGGAGCACAACATACGACGAAGATGGGATCGAACGGTCTGGCTTGACTCCTATATTTGCCCATCCATGATTAGCAGGCGATGGCCCCAAGACATGGGGATGAGGAGATCCAGAAGCTCTCAGAGTTAGGAAGAGATCGAATATCGAGTCGAGATGAAAATTGTTAGGATTTAACACCTCGAGATTTGATCCATATTGATCCCACAACGAGGTCCACGACGAAAAACAGAATCCAACAAAACTAAGATCACTCCAAACGAACTTCAGACGGAGAAGATACGAGCTTTTGAAGTTTGCACGAGATCCGAGACAACGGAGGACCGTCGGCGGTCGGCAGAGCGACAGAGGCGCAGCCGCAGGCGGCGGAGCGCAACCCAGGCGGGGCCAACGCGTGGGGCGCACGGCCTAGGCGCGCGGCTCAGGCGCACGGCCCAAGCAGGCGCGCGACCCAACCCGGCGCGCGGGGTGCGGCCCGAACCCAGGAGACCGGCGCGGGCGTGCCCCAGGCCCACGCGCGTGGGTCGATACAGGCCCAGACGCCTCTGGGGCCTGGCATGTACCCCGATCCACCATGTTCCGGACGATCCATAGCGGACCGCATGATCGTCTGGGCATTTTTCAAGCATTTCTCGCGATCCACGTCACTATTCCGTAGACCGATTGTGATCAAACGGAGTGGGTTGATCCTATTTTCGATCCGACAGCTGGAGGAGGTTATCTAAGGTTTATTTGAGCTAAATTAGGATTTCTAATCCTAATCTAACCCTTGTTTAAAGCCTAGAAAGGCCTGGGAACACTGAATAAGGATGTGTGCGGTTGTGTAGCCTTCTGATGGCCTTTTGGTTCGCGAGTAGAGACTTATACGTGGACTGGCGGCCATGTGATTTTCCGTGGATGCTCGACATGAACCCGAGCAGGAACCCAAGGAAGAGAGAGGCTGAAGCACTGAGAGAGAAGGAGTAGAGCTCCTGAACAACGGACGCCGGTAATTTCAGGGGTTAAGGGAGATCTTCCAAAAAAAAAATTTTTGTGAGAAAAATTTTTAATGAGAGAAAAATTGGATGTACAAGGATTGAAGATGAGATTTACTCTTGTAAATTTTTTTTTAATAATAAAATTTGTATATCCCGTAGAGACGAATTCTTTTATGACTGATCTACGTATTTTGATTATTTTTATTATATTTTTTATTTCTTCCTGTTGTATCGTGCGGTATTGAAAAAATTTTAAGAGATGGTGTTCTGATCAGATATCCATCCAATATTAAAGAAGCAAAATTTTTTTTTGCTTGATCAAGCAAAGATCAAGATACCATCGACACACAGAAGAATCTTTGTGTTGTCGAAAATTCAAGAATTGCCGAGCCCCTCGAAGACCCCTTCCAAGGAGGCTTTGTTAAACATGCGACACAGAGGGTCAACATCAAGGATAAATAGGAAGAGAGAAAGAGAATCACCCTACTTGAGACCACGGTGACAGAAGATCCAGTCTCTTAATTGGCCATTAACACATGCTGCCACCTTGGATGAGCAGAGGACATTATGAATCCATCCAACCCATTTCTCAGGAACCCACCTGAGGACAGCACTTTCAGAATGTAAGCAGGAATAACCCACTCAGAAGCTTTTGAGAAGTCAAGCTTACAAATGAGGCCAGATCCAGAAGACCGCCTGGTGTGATGAATGATTTCACTGGCACAAAGAAAGTTGTCGAGGATAGAATGGCCTTTGACATAGGCAGTTTGAGCATGATCTATAAGGTCATTCATGGAAGGCTGTAACCTGTTGGCAAGAACCTTGGTAAATATTCTAATGCAGCTGTGGACAAGGCTTATTGGCCTGAAATCTGAGGGTGCACTAGCCGCCTCCTTCTTAGGAATGAGAGCGAGGGTAGCATAATTGATTCTAGCAAGATCAGGATGGGAGGAGAACATCTGATTGAAAAAGAGCATAAGATCCTCGTTAACGAGATCCCAATAGCGCTGGAAGAAAACTAGAGTGAAGCCGTCAGGTCCCGGGCTCTTGTCCTCAGCGGAGCAGAAGATGGCTTGTTTAACCTCATCGAGAGAGAGACAATTGCAAAGAGAGTTGAGGTTGATGTCATCATGATGGTTGATGCTGGTCCAGTCAAGATCAACCGTGGAGGTGCAAGGGGCGTCGAAGATGCCACTGAAGTATTCTTTGAAAGCAAGGTGAATGATAGGGCGATCAAAGACCTCAGAATTCTGCCACATAATGCTGGAGATCCAGTTGAGCATCCTATGGTAATTGGCAGGTTTATGAAAGAATGCAGTGTTTCCATCACCCTCCTTAAGCCACTTGACCTTAGCCCTCTGAGACCAATAGATTTCCTCATTTTTGAAGATATTAGAAAAATCTTGCTTAATGGAGTCTTTGAGTTCTCTGTCAGAGTTGCTTAGAGTACACCTTTCTTCCACCTTGTCTAGGGCCTGGATTTGATTCAACAAGGATGCCTTTACACTTCTGGTAGAACGTCTGAGATGAGAAGACCAAGCTTTCAAAGCATCACGAGTGGCTTTAAGCTTGCAGCCTAAATTTGTGACAGCATCCAGAGAGGAGCCAGAGGAGGTCCAAGCACTCTGAATGATATCATGCATGCTCTTATGAGATAACTAGCAATGTTTGAATCTGAATAGATGAGCCACCTTAGGTTGAGCGGTTAAGCAGAGTTTCACAGGAGCATGATCAGAGCTGGGGTTGGCCAAGGCAACTTGTAGAGAGTGGGGAAAGAGATCCTCCCAGTCTATGATAAAGAGGAAGCGGTCAAGTCTTGCCAGAATTGGAGTCGCTTGGTGGTTGCTCCAGGTATAATCTTGACCCTTGAGAGAAGGATCTAAAAGAGAGAAGGATCGGATGAAGGAGATGAAAGCTTTAGAGATCTTTCCAGGTCGAGGGATCCCATTTCTGTCAGATAGTTTAAGTGTCGCATTGAAGTCACCACAGACGACCCAAGGTCCGGGAAAGCAAGATCTGATAAGTTGAAGTTCCCTCCAAAAGAGTATTTTGCTGTGAAGTTCGGTGGGGCCAAAGACGGTAGCGAGTGTCCAGGGAGCACTTAGAAGCCGGTCGTATCAAACGGCAGTGATGAAATGATCACCGACGTGCTTTCTGAGCAGGTCAAAGCGCAAGTTGTTTCAACCAAGAAGAATTCTCCCTGCAGAGCCAAAAGCATTTCAGACAATCCAGGAAGAGATTTTTTCCCCCAAGAGGGACCTGAGTGTAGCAGGAGAGGCATTCTCAAGTTTAGATTTTTGAATACCAATGGTGTGGCAGTCGTTAGTCGAGATGATGTCTTTGACAATCCTTCTTCTGACAGCATCGCCAAGACCCCTAACATTCCATGAAATCAGTGACATAAGAAAAAGACCTCATCAACGTCCCAGGTAAAAGAGTGGAAAAGCAACAAGGAGTTGGGAAGAAGAGCAATGCATAATGCAGAAACAACAACCCATCCAGAAGAGAAGGAGGTAAAGGATACAACATCCAAGAGAGAAACATCCAAGAGGCAACAACCAGCAAAAACAAGAACATGCCCCAGTTCTAGCATGTGATACACCGACATAGTCTTATAAAATCTATCATTTCGAGGCAGCACGCTCTCATTTCGTAGAGATGAGGAGTTTGGAAAATCTCTCAGCATCATTCTCAGAGATTTTCACCCCGCACTTTCTCTCAAGGTCAGCCAGTGATTCTGTCGAGAGGTTGTTAAAAAGGAGGCCAGTAGAGTCAGGCCGGGAGGGAGGAACATCTCCAGAGCCTGGAAGAGCGGAATCATACATGATCGGGCGAGCAAGAGCCTCAGGAGCATGAGAATTCGAAATCTTCCTCCGGGAAGGGACCAGCTTCGAGGTTGCGAGTCTCACAGAGGTCAAAGCTTTCATCCTTCTAGGCCTGCAAGAATCCTGGGAGTTGGGAGGAGGAGTGGTCGATGGAGTACCAGTATTCTCCTCAGAGCGAGAGAGAAGAGAAGCCATGTTAGTCAAAGCAGAATCTGAAGGAGCCATGGTGTTGGGCGGCGGGTTGCCACAAAGATGAGCAGAGGTGGCTACTGCCACGAGGGTGCGGCAAGCAGGTGGGGCCGAAGAGGACCTACGTCGGGATCGAAGGGGCCCAGCGGAGGAGGAGGGACATCATGCCGCTTCTGCTTGAGTTGGCACAAAAGCCAACACAGCCATAGGTCCAACAGCCTCAGTCGAGGGGCTGAAGAGGTGCAACCTAGTAGGTGGCCCATAAGGTGAGGAGAGGGGGCCAGGCCACAAGTCCACAGCTGCCGAGCACACGTCAAGCTGACGGTGGCAGTGCTCGGCAGGCGATGTCAAAGCAGGGCGGGAGTAGTTGAAATTTGAATCATGAATCTGGAGTCCAGCAGGGGATACGTGGTCGATTAGAGGGAGCAAAAGGTCGGGAGCAGCAGACGGCGATGTGGCAGCTTCAGGCCTCGAAGGAGCCAACACGTCTCCATCATCAATTAAGGCATCCGTATAGCCCAGCTCGATCGAGTCAGGGACGTGAGAATCATCGGACTCAGCAGCTGAATCACCCGAGTGTAGATCGAGATTGGATGGCCGGAGGCGGTCCCCACCGATTCCATGGCACAGTGAAGGGACGTCTCCCCCTGCATCGAGAAAAGGGGCAGAAGAGGTCAGGTTGCCAGCAGCCTTCCAAGGCCTGCCATGGTGGCAAGGACCCCCCCCCCCAACCCCACAAGAAGCAAGGCGGTGAGCAGAGGCAGAAGGCCGGGGATGGGAAAGGCCTCCATCAAAGGGGTCGTCACGGAGAATACGGAAGTCATTATGGTCTTAGAACAAGTTGATATCTGAGGGAGGTGGATGAGAGGGTTTGAATGTCTTCAATCTCTATACCGATCTCGTAGGAAAGATCTGCGCAGGTGACATCACTTGAGTGAGTGTTTTTTTTATTTTTTTAATATTATATAATATAAAAAATATATATTAATTAATTAAAAAAATTATTTTTTTGAGGTATACAAATTATATTATAAAAAAAAAATTTACAAAAATTGATCTCTTTCCCGATCCACTCAATTTCTTTTCCACTAAAAATTTTCCACATAAAAATTTTTTCTTATAAAATTTTTTTTAATCTCTGAATTGACCGACGTCTGCTATCTAAAAGTCTCCTGCTCCTTCTCTCTCAGCGATCACATAGCTCTCTCTCTTCTTTTCAAATTTTTTGAGTTTTCGTGCGATCTCGTGAGGAACTTAGCCATCCCACACCATTTCAGATGTTCCCAACCTTTTAAAGACTTAAACAAGTAGTAGATTAAGATTTCCAATCCTAATCAAGCACAAACACAGCCCAAATAATTTTAAATGAAGGCTCGGACATTAGATCGTGACTGGGAGCTCCCTGAGCCGATCGATCATGCTCCAATCTATGGAATAGTACTGTGGATCGTGAAAAACGACTGAAAAATCAATCTACGGTCCACGTGCGGGTCTGTGGACCGCTCAATCCATGGTGGATCGAAAAAATTAGGCCCCAACGGTGTCTGGGCCGGTCTACACGTGCGGGCCTAGGCCGCGCCCTCGTCAGGTGCCTAAGCCCGGGCCGCACCCCGCGGGTCTACGTATGGGCTGGGCTGCGCGCCCGCTTGGGCCTCGCACGGACACTAGGCCGCACGTTGGCTCCGCCTGGGCCACACTCCACCGCCTGCGGCTGCACCTCCGTCGCTTCGCTGGCCCGCCGACGGTCCTCCATCGTCTCGAATCTCATGCAAGCTTCAAAAGCTCGTATCTCCTCCATCTAAGCTCCATTTGGGGTGATCTTGATCTCGTTGGACTGTTTTTCGCCGTGGATCTTGCTGTGGGCTCAATATGGATCGAATCTCAAGATATCATATCCTAACAATCTTCATCTCAACTCGATATTCGGTCTCCTCCTAACTCCGAGAGCTTTTGGATCTCCTCGCCATCATGCCCTGGGGCCACCGTCTGTTGATCATGGATGGACAAACATGAGAGTCGAGCTAAGCTGCTTAATCCCATCTCCGTCGTATGCTATGCTCCTCCTGACCTGAGATCTGCTCGGGACATCATCCTACGGCAATAGAAATCTCACATTGCGACGTCGTCTCTCATCCTCCCGAATCTCTTGTCTCGTGCCCGATCCACCTCCACCTGGAGCTCCACCTCGCTCTGGGCTCCACCTGGCTCCCAAAGCTCCACCTCGCACTGAACTTCCTGCCAAGTAATAATGTTCTCTACTCCCCTTCTTTCCCTCCAGCACAATCCTATCACCGCGTAGCACCCTTAGGATTCCTCCACCAGCTACCGTCCTATAGCCTCTCGAATTCAGTCTGCTAAGTGAGATAAGATTCCGTCTGAAATCGGATATGTATCGGACCTCCTCTAATCTCCTCACTTAACCATCATGTGTCCTCCAACTGACCGTCCCAATGCCTCTAATCGCACAGCTCGATCCATCCAGCAGATATACAGTATCCTCACTGTTCTCTAGGGAGTCAAACTACTCCTCTCTGCAACATACATGATAGGGGCATGCAGAATCTAATATCCACTGTTGGGAAGAAGTAGATACCTTGTCGGACATCTCCATCTGAATCGTTGTCGGTCGTCGCTACAGCAGCCACCGTCCGATTTTTGAGTTGAGGATAATCTCTGACTAGATGTCCCAACTTCTCACACCAGTAACACCTAGTTTTGCTCAAGTCCCTCATAGACTTTGACCATCCTTGTCGCGATCTCCTATCACTCTGTCTACCGCCTCCTACTCTTCCAGAAGCCATCAAAGCTGAGCTACCGTCACTTGAGCTCGAAGCTGGGTTCTCCCTCCTGAGAACATCGTTCTGGAGTATCGCCGCGGTGACCTCGTCCATCTTAATGGTGCTCTTGCCCACTAAAAGAGCAGTCACTAAGGACTCGTACGAAGGTGGAAGCGATGCTAGCAAAATCAGCACCCTGATCTTCTCCTCAATATTCTCGCCAACGCTGAGGAGATCGGTGAGGATCTTCTGGAAGTGGCTTAGATGCTCCTGCACGCTTTGTTCCTCAATCATCCGCAGCTAATAAAACTACCTCCAGAGGAAAAGAGTGTTGGTGAGAGACTTCACCATGTACAACTCCTCGAGATTCGACCACAGCATCGTCGGAAAAATCTCGCTCAGCACATAGATCACCACCTCATCCACTAGATATATGCGGATGGTACTCACCGCCTGCATCTATAGCCGTTTCTAATCTTATACCTTCATGGTGGTCGGCTTCTCATCGCACAAGAGAGTATCGATTAATCCCTATTGGATGAGTACGTCCTTCATCTTTACCTGCCACAAGGAGAAATTGCTCTTACCATCAAACTTGTTAATCTCCATCTTAATTGATCCTGTCTTCTCCATCTTCAGTCTTGCTCACCACTGCTGCAATTTGCGTCTTTGTACCGCCTTACTCTGATGCCACTTATTAGATAGATGTCTGATCAGGACACCATCTTCCAAGATCTTTTCGGTACTATGCGATGCAGTAGAAAAAAAGAAGAAATAAAATAAAAAACAATCAAAATATGTAGATCAGCCACAAAAGGACTCACCTCCACGAGACATGCAAACTTCACTATAAAAAAAAATTTACAAGAGAAGATCTCACCCTCAACCTTCGTACATTCAATTTCTCTCTCAAAAATTTCCCTCACAAAAACTCTCTCTTGAAAGACCCCCCTTAATCCCTAAAGTAACCGACGTCCACTATCCAAAAGCCTCCTACTCCTCTCTTAGCGACGCACGCTCTTTTCTCTCCTCACGAGCTCCGTACAATGCATACACAGCGAAAACCAAACCACCCCTCGCTGTTTCAGATGTTCCCAGCTTTTTAAAGGCTTAAACAAGTATTAGATTAGGATTCCCAATCCTAAGTACAAACACAGTCCAAATAACCCTAGATGAAGGATCGAACCGTTGGATCGTAATCGGAAGCTTCCTGAACCGTCCGATCATATTTCGATCTACGAAATAGTGCTATAGTCCGCGAGAAACGGCTGAAAAATCAATCTTCGATCCATGCCCGGGTCTGTGGACCGGAAAAATCAGGCCCCCGCGGCACGTGGGCATGGGCATGCCCGCACGTACGGGCCTGGCCCCATTTGCGTCGGGTGCCTGGGCTCGGACTGTGCCCTGCGGGCCCGTGCGTGGGCTAGACTGCGCTCTACCACTTACGACCGCACCGCCGCCGCTCCGCTGGCGATCCTCCATCACCTCGGATCTCATACAAACTTCAAAAGTTTGTATCTCATCCATCCAAACTTCGTTTGGAATGATCTTGATCTCGTTGGACTTTATTTTTTATCACGAATCTCGTTGTAAACTCAATATGAATCAAATCTCAAAACGTCAAATTCTAACGGTCAGAGATCTGAATCCTATTCTCAATCTAGACAAGAATCCCGAAGAACTCCTGGTCCAGACCTGAGACAGAAGAAGGAGAGGTATGATCATAAAGGCCAAAGCGAGCAGTCAGCGTCTGCATAGTTTCAGGCTTCCGACAGAACAGGGGAAGGTTGGAGAGCTTAACTTGGGCTTTGAAGAACAGGCGGTGGATCGAACCCCCATCGCGCAATGACCAAGGGGTCACCCAGAAAGAGAAGTGCTTAGTTTTCACCTCTCCAAGCCGCTGAGCAAACAAAACCTCGCGCCGGTTGGAGAAGTCAACGATGAAACGATTCCGGCCAAAGCTCTTCGACTCCCGCTCATAACTCGAGAGAAGGTGCTGCAGCCCATGGGCAAGTTGGGCGGTAGAGATACTCTTGTTGTTTGCCATGAAAACCTCAACGATGCTGATGCTTGGAGAGAAGTCGATTTGTTCCCTGATGAAGTCATCCACCGGGAGGAAGAAAAGGTGTTTGCCAGGTCTGCCAGGGATATCCATGGATCGAGTAGGGAAGCGGGAGGCCAGAGAAGGAGGGGGAGGATCATGGCGCTTGGGACAAGAGTGAGAAATATGGCCACAGCCGTTGCAGCGCAAGCAGACAACAGGGTTTCTGCACTGTGTACGGAAGTGGCCCATGTCTCCGCATTTGAAGCATCTACTTTTCAAATAGGAGCAGACGAGGGGGTAGTTGAGATCCCTAGAGCACGTCGAGAAGGGACATGAAGGCTCGATCTATTGCCATTAAGAAGCTTGAAGGAGCTGGCAGGCCATCTACCGGGCCAGTAAGTGGCAAGGACAGAAGCGTATGAAGGCTTGCTCCCCAAGATGCTAGAGGAGGAGGTGGGGTAGGTAACACCATAAAGGTTGGAAGGTGGATTGGAATGAAGTTATCCAGTCTCAGATCTCGACAGTTGCGCACCACCTGCCGTGACAAAGGAGCGGAGAGCTCCCAACGGCACAGCGTTAGCCCCGATAGCAACCGAGAGGGGGGGGGGGGGGGGGGGGGGGGGGGGTGGGGTGGAGGGGAGGGGGACAAAGCTCTCAGAAGGATAGTCATCCAGAACAAACTTCTACTTGCTATTTGATAGATTAGTAAATATTGTAAGAAACTTAAAGTTTTACGTACTATAATATCAGATATAGAAATCACTGAAGAATAAAACAATTCTCCACTATATCCAGTATACGACACTAGCTCCTACTCCTGCTTTTCTTCTTCCTAAAAAAAAAAATAATAAAAAATAAAATAAAATAAAATAAAATAAAGAAAGAAAGAAGAAGAAGAAGATTTCGAACTCAAAATAACATAATTCTAGCTCTCAAATTTATTATTTACACCAATAAAAATAAAATTAAAAAAAAAATGAGTAGCTTAAAATATATATTTTTAAAATTTTATAACAAAAAAATAAAAAATTAACTACTTTAATCTTCTAAATATGTCTTGAATCAGATCTAAACTACTATTAAGAATTTATGATATAAAAAATTTATATATAAAATCAGATATAAAATAAAAAATTATATTGATCACATCGATGTCTTGAATCTGATCTAACTTTTAGATCACATCGATTGAGTTCAGAACTTATCATTTTTTTGTGGATCAATAATCTTCACTATTGATAGGTGTGGTACGAAGCTCTCGCTGATGTCGAGCAGCCATACAGATCGTCCACTCGAAGTCCTGATCAAATCTTCCTTCACAGGAGTGTTAGCTCATGTCGAAAGCTCTGGATGGCTGATCCAAACTCATTTTTTAGATCTTCTGGACTCCTCTGAATCAGAAGATGAAGCTTTACAAGGAGATGGTGGTGTGGGAGATTAAACAAGACTCACTCTTATATTTTTCTTCTCACAAAATCTAAAGTTGAAATCCTAGAACCCATCCTATACCTCACATCTGAGAGGAAGATCACTTCCTCTGTTTCTTACGCATGGAAGCCTAATCCACTCTCAGCTTTTCATGTCCCAACTCTAAGGTTTCTCACGCCAAAAAATATTCTTTTTCTCATACAAAACTAATCCCTTCTTAAGGACGGTATCCCACGAAAGATAAGGATAAGAAAGAGATAGTTTCGGTTCAATTTCAAACGTTGGTTGATCTTTATCATCAATTTAAATCAAATTTGAATTAAATTTTGAATCAAACTTTATCCTCCTCTTGAGAACTCAGAAAGTGGTCAACCAACATCAGAATGGCACAAAAAATCTCATGCAAAAATATTTTTTATATGGAGAAAGGTGATGATGTGAAAAGAAGAGTCTAACTCAATTTGGACTCTAGATTTTCATTCAAATTCAAACCTATTTGAACTCAAATTTAAACCAACCAATTCCTAATTCAAAAAAGAATCAGATGTAGGTGTGGAACTACTTCTAGGTATGAAAAAAAATTCACGCAAAAAATTTTTCACATGAAGAATAAGCGGGTGCAGAGAAAGGAGGTGTAAGGGATTTGAATTCGAATTAATTTCTCATCTAATTAGATTCTTAATCCAACAAAATTAGGTTAGACCCAATTGGACCACTAAACCTAATCTAATTAGGTAGTATATAGCTTCAATTAAATCTTAATCAAATCAAAAATTAATCAAGCTCAAGTCCTGATCAAATTAGGAATCGATCGAACACCCTTAGCAATTAAGTCATCACATAACCTAATCGGATCAAACCAAATTGAATCCAATTCAATTAGATTTGATCCAAACCTCAATGATCAATCAAATTAAGCTAATTAGCAATCTAATTACTAATCAATCCTCCTATAATTCATCAATAATTAACGAATTAATTTATTACAACTTTTACACAGAGTTAATCATCAATCGAATTGACTGTTTTATCGTAGAACGATTCTTAATCATTGATCAGCCATATGATCAGTCAGAAATTTTTTTTGAGTGTGATCCCATAGGTTCGAACCTAAATCAATAGTATAAAAATAATCTTTCTATACCAATCAAAGTGACCATCTAGCAATGATTCTCGATATCCAGATAGATCGAAAGATTGCAAAGCATCATTCAAGAACCTATTGGCATATGGTTATCGTATAATTCATCTCTTTAACTCAAACACTCAAGGTGACTTAGGATTTAACTGTCAACCCTGATATGGTCATCCACATTGTATTTCAATTTTTTAAATCTATCATATGGATTATTCCGACCGAGGTTTTACTGAATTGAAACACACTGATATATTAACTTCTACTTATTCGGAAAGATCAATTTCATCTTGACTCACACACCGACTTCGCAAGTATTTGACTGTGTCCAGAAATCTTTCATCACTAAATTAAAAATTTAGATCACTAAATTAAAAATTTAGGTAGTCCAGCACCAAAGTACAATGAGTTGCTTACAAGTCACCATGGTGATCTCAGATCGGAGGAACACTTACACCCATATCCTTTGTGAGCTACTCTTGACAGCAGAATGCTCAGTAGTTGGTCACATTCAGTGAGATATATTCTTATGTCTCATTTACATGCCATATCAATATCTCCACACTCCTTGATTAAGAGGACAACCAATGTACATGGCATACAATGACCTATACTTGATATAGCTATTGTCCTAATAATAGTATATCATTTGATCATGAACTTAAGGTTTAAGGACTAAATGATATATCCTCCTATATCGAATCAAATAGTCCTAAGGACTTCATCACATAACAAGAGTTCAAAATAAGATGTATATAGTGATGAGAAAATCAAATAATATTGATTAATTCAATAATTCATATACAATTACAATAATAAGCTCAATCATCAATATGCTGACGATTGACTTTGAAACATAATTCTCAACAACTCTCACTTAGACTAAAGCTAATAGGTACAGTATCATATATCCATCTTTGATTTATAATCTTCAAACTCCTTGATACCGAGGGCTTTAATAAATGGGTCAGTCAGATTCTCCTTTCTATCGATCTTCTGAAGCTCGATATCACCTCGATCCACGATCTTTTGGATCAGATGGTAGTAGCACAGAATATGCTTGGTTTGCTGATGTGACTTCGATTCTTTTGTTTGAGTGATAGCACTAAAGCTATCACAGTACAACAAGACGGAGCCATCAAAGGAGGGTGCTACTCCGAGTGTGAAAAAAATGGATAGTTCAAAACATGTATTTTTAAAATTTTACAGCAAAAAATAAAAATTAAATACTTTAATCTTCTAAACATACCTTGGATCAGATATAAACTACCAATTAAAGATCTATGATAAAAAAAATTTACATATAAAATCTGATATAAAACAGAAAACTGCATCGATCACATCGATGCCCTGAATCTATTCTAACCTTTAGATCACATTAGTTGAGCTTAAAACTCATCATCTTTTCATGGATCGATGATTTCTGCTATTTGTAGATATAATACGAAGCTCTCGCTGATGTCGAGCAATCACACAGGTCGTCCGACCTCTACAGATCGTCCACTCGAAGTTATGATTGGATCTTCCTTCGCGGGAGTGCTAGCTCACATCGAAGGCTCTAGATAACTTATCCAAGCTTCTTTTTTTGGATCTCTTGGACTTCACCAGATCAAAAGATGAAGCTTTAGAAAGAAATGATGGTGTGGGAGGTTGAACAAGACTCACTTTGTATTTTTTTTCTCATAAAATCTAGAGTTGAAATCCTAGACTCTACACCTCACGCCTGAAAGGAAGAACACTACCTCCGTTTCTCATGCACTGAAGCCCAACCCACTCTCAACTTTTGATGCCCCAACTCTCAAGTTTCTCATGCCAAAAATTACTTCAAATATCATACAAAATTGATCCCTTCTTAAGGATGACATCCCATGGAAGATCAGGATAAGAAAAAGGTAGTTTCGGTTTAATTTTAAATATTGGTTGATCCTTATCACCAATTCAAATCAAATTTGAATTAAATTTTAAACCAAACTTTATCTTCATCTTATAAACTTAGAGAGGGGTCGATCAACATCAGAATAGTATAAAAAATCTCACACAAAAATACTTTATGTGTAAAGAAAGGTGATGGCATGAAGAGAAGAGTCCAACTCAATTTGGACTCTAAATTTTTATTCAAATTCAAACCCATTTGAACTCAAATTTAAACCAACCAATTTTTAATTTAAAAAAAATTAGATGTGAATGTGAAAAAATTTTTAGGCATAAAAAAAATTCATGTAAAAAAATTTCTCACTTGAAGAATAATCGGACGCAGAGAAAGGAGGCGCAAGAGATTTGAATTCAAATTATTTTCTCATCCAATTAGATTCTTAACCCAATCAAATTAGATTAAATCCAATTAGACCACTAAACTTAATCTAATTATATAGTAAATAATTTTAATTAAATTTTAATCAAATTAAAAATTAATCAAGCTCAAATCCTGATCAAATCAGGAATTGAATATCCTTAGCAATTAGGTCATCTCATAACCTAATGGGATCAAACCAAATTGAATTCAATTCTATTAGATTTAATTCAAATCTCAATGCTCAATCAAATTGAGCTAATTAGTAATCTAATTACTAATCAATTATTTTATATTTTACTAACAATTAGTGAATTAATTTATTGTAACTTTTGTACAACATTAATCATCAATCAAATTGACTGTTTTATCTTAAAATGATTCTTAATCGTCGATCAGCCATATGATCAGTTAAAAATTTTTTTTGAGTGTAATCCTATAGATTCGAATCTAAGTCGGTAGTATAGAAATAATCTTTCTATACCAATCAAAGTGACCATCTAGTAATGATACTCGACGTCCGGATAGGTCGAAAGATTGCAAAGCATCATTCAAAAACCTATTCACATATGGTTACCATATAATTCATCCTCTTGATCCAAATGCTTAAGGTGACCTAGAATTTAACTGTCAACCCTAATATGATCATCCATATTGTATTTCAATTTTTAAAATTCATCACATGGATTACCTTGGCTGAGGTTTTACTAAATTGAAATACACTGATACATTAACTCTTACTTATTCAGAGGGGTCAATTCTATCTTGACTCACACACCGACTTCTCAAGTACTTGACTGTGTCCAAAAATTTTTCATCACTAAATTAAAAATTCAGATAGTCTGACACCAAAGCATAGTGATTTGCTTGTAAGTCATCGTAGTGATCTCAGATCGAAGGGACACTTATACCCATATCCTTTGTGAGTTACTCTTGACAGTAGAGTGCTCAGCAGTTGGACAAATTCAGTGAGATGTACTCCTACATCTCACTTGCATGCTATACCAATATCTCTATACTCTTTGATTAAGAGGACAACCAACATATATGGCACACAACAATCTTTACTTGATATAGCTATCATTCTAACAATAGTATATCATTTGATCGTGAACTTAAGGTTTAAGAATTAAACAATATATCCTCCTATATCAAATCAAATAATCTTAAGAACTTTATTACATAATAAGAGTTCAAAATAAGATGTACACAACGATAAAAAAATCAAATAATATTTATTAATTCAATAATTTATATACAATTACAATAATAAATACAACTGTCAACAGACAGACGATTGACTTTGAGACATAATTTCCAACACCAAGCTCATTGATGAATTTTTGTAACCACACAGCTTTCTTCGCAGCATTGGATGCCGCGATATATTTCACCTCACAAGTAAAGTCGGCCATAGTGTGTTGCTTGAAATTCTTCTAGCAGATTGCTCCACTGTTCAGGGTATGAATATATCCCGACATGCTCTTGCTGTCATCATGATCCGACTGAAAATTAGAGTCTGTATACCCCACAAGTTTTAACTCAAATTCTCCATATATAAGCCATTGATCTTTAGTGTTTCTCGAATACATAAGGATGGTCTTTATGACCTTCCAGTGGTTCTCACCTTGATTGAACTGGTATCTGCTCATTACCCCTAGTGAGTATGCCACATCCGATCACGTATATATCATGGCGTACATAATAGATCTCACTGTCGAAGCATATGAAATTTTACTCATACGCTCTCTCTCTCTTGAGGAGTTATCAGATAATCACTCTTCGAGAGAGAAATTTTTTGGCCTGTTGGAAGATAGCCTTTCCTAGAATTCTCCATGCTAAACCTTTTCAGCACAGTATCGATGTACATCAACTAGGATAATCCAAGCAATCTTTTAGATCTATCTCTATAGATCTTCATTCTAAGGATAAAGGATGCTTCTCCCAAGTCCTTCATGGAGAACTATGATGACAACCAAACTTTTATTCCCTGTAATGCAGGGATGTCATTCTCGATTAAGAGAATATCATCCACATACAAAATAAGAAATACTATCACAGAGTTATTAACTCACTTGTATATGCAGGGTTCCTCTCCATTCTTAATGAAGCTATACATTCTGATCATTTTATCAAAATGCATGTTCCAACTTCAGGATGCCTGCTTAAGTCCATAAATGGACTTCTGAATCTTGCATACCTTAGATTCATTTGTGGATATGAAACTTTCAAATTGTATCATATACATCTCTTCTTCCAGCTCTCTATTTAAGAAGACTATTTTCACATCCATTTGTCAGATTTCATAGTCCAGATGTATTGCTATCGCAAGCATGATCCGAATGGACTTGAGCATTATCACAGAAGAAAATATCTCATCATAGTCAATACCATAATGCTGACGGTAATCCTTGATAACCAAATGAACTTTATAGGTCTCCACCTTTTTGTCTGCGCCTTTTTTTCTTTTGAAGATCCACTTATACCCTATGGATTTTATCTCTTTGGGTAGGTCAACCAATGTTCATATATCGTTGACCTTCATGGACTCCATTTCGGATTTCATGGCTTCCAACCACTTATCGAAGTCAGTCCTCTGCATCACATCCATATAGGTGATCGAATCCTCATTGTTCTCATCGAGTTCAATTAGATCACCGTCCGGGATCAAAAAATCATAGTATCTATCTGATTGACATGGTACTCTACTGGATCTCCTTAAAGATGTTTCTACAACAGGTTTTAGATTTGATCTAATCAAGTTGACTCTATGAGTTTACTAGATTGTGTCGGTTCTTCTACCGATCGAACTTCATCAAGTTCAATTTTTGAAGCATTAGTTTCTTCTTCAAAGAATTTTTTTTCTAAAAAGACTATCCTATTGCTGACGAACACCTTCTGTTCATCAACATGATAGAAGTAATATCCCTTGATCTCTTTTGGATATCCTACAAATAGACACTTGTCAGATCTAGATCCAAATTTGTCAGTTTTCAAATATTTGACATAAACGGGACATCCCCAAATCTTAAGGTGAGAGAGTGCTGGCTTATGCCCTGTCCACATCTCATATGGTGTCTTACTTATAGACTTACTCAAAATTTTATTTAAAATATACCAAGCCATGCATATCTCCAAAAAGAGCTCAGCAGACTTACAAAGTCCATCATGGAATGAATCATGTCTAACAGGATTCGATTCTTCCTTTCTGATACACTATTATGCTGTGGTATTCTAGAAGAGGTCTATTATGAGAGAATCTCATTCTCTTCTAAGTATATCAGAAACTCATTAGAGAGGTATTCTCCTCCTCGATCGGATCGAAGAGTTTTAATACTCTTTTCAATTTATTTTTCTACTTCAATATGGAATCGTTTGAACATTTCAAAAGATTTTGAATTATGTGTCATTAAGTAGACATGTCCATACCTCGATAGGTCATCTATAAATATAATGAAATAATAATATCTATCTTTGGCACTAGTGTTCATCGATCCACATACATCAGTATATATCAGACCTAGAACTTCACTAGCTTGCTCATCTTTTTCAGTAAAAGATGACTTGATTATTTTTTCAAGATAATAGGACTCATAGGTTGGAAATGATTCACAATCACTGGTTTCAAAGATTTTCTCTTATGTCAACCTATTTATTCTGTTCTTGTTAACATGACCTAACCTATAGTGCCAAAGACAGATATCAGAAACATCACTAATTCTAGGACGTTTGCTGGACGTGTACATTACACTAACAGATTATGATAATATATAAATACTATTATTCAGCTGTCCATTTATCACATTAACATCATTTATAATGATATTAAAATTATTATTTTTTTATTAAAATTTCATAACCGTACATGGTCAAGAGGCCTACAGAAATAATATTCAATAAAAAGGAAGGACAAATGTGACATTCACTAAGAATAATTATATTGAACTTGAATATAAGCTTAATAATCTCTAACGCTAGAACTGGAACTGATCTTCCATCTTCAATATTAAGGAATCTTTCATCTTCTTCAAACTCCTACTGACCTGCTGACCTTACAACAAATTACAAATATTAAAAGAACTTTCGATATCTAATACCTAGATAGTAAATCATAAATTGAGAAATTACAAGGTATTATCATATAATTATCTAGTCCAGCAACAGCTTGCTTCTTTTTTGGTCTGATCGAATTCAAAGAGGTAATGTACTGAGGATAATTCCTCTTCTAGTGCCCCTGCTTCTTACAGTAGAAGCATTCCACTTGACTCTGGTCGGACTTGGATTTTTTGGTCTGATTGGGCTTGGGTGCCCCAGCACTTTGCATCCTTTTCTTGTTCTTCTTTTTTTTCTTAAAGAGTTGATATCCAGAAGAAGATCCTCTCACAATATTCACCGACTCTTTGTGAAGCTAGTGATCCTTCTCAAAGTTCTGCAACAACTCCAGCAAACCGTGATAGTTGACTACAAGTTTTGTCATTCAAAAATGAGTAAGAAAACAGAGGTAGAATTTGGTCAGAGAGTTCAGAATAACATCTTTCTCTAGCTAGTCATGCAAAAAAAAGTCGAGCTTGCTTAAGTGCTCAATCATCTCGATCATGTACAGTACATGATCAGTGACTGATGCTCCTTCTCTCATTTGAGTATTAAAGATGGCACAATTAGTCTTGTGGCTCTCAACGTCTCAGATGTGCCAAAAGACTCGTTCAACATTTGCAACATGTCTTGTGGCTGAGTATTCTCGAAATGACGGCTGAACTCATCATTCAATGCCGTCAGTATAATATAACAAATCATAGTTCAATCGTTGAGCCACTTTTGATAAGTATATCAGACTGTACTACAGATATTCGGAGCTGGCTCTTCGGGTGCTGGATCTGTCAACACGTACAAGATCTGTTTGTGCTCCAAGACTATTTTGAGCTTTCGATACGAACTATCAAAATTTGATCCCATCAATTTATCACTATCTAATAGTGATCGGAGCGACAAGATGGTTGCCATAATTACAAAAAGAAAACCAAAACTTAATTAGTATATGAATGATTAAGCTTAAAGATATAGATTTTAGTCTAAAGGTTCTTTCACTATTTTATTCGAATTGGTAGCCTCTACCTCCAATTCAAGAAATTACACTAATTCTTTAGTGGGTACTAGAATCTACATGGGCTGCACACGAGTCCGAGTGTGGCTTGGTCAACCCCTGTACACCTATAGATAGGTTCTTAACCAATTATTTCATCAAACAATTTTTAGCATTCAATTTTATCCCAGATACCTCTTCAACAGGCGTGTAGTGCCTCCACTGAAAGTTTTGGTTAGGTCCAACCATTAACATGCCAAAATTTAGTGCATCTAACAAATGAGTGATCAAATCTGAGTGTGGCTCGATCAATCTGACCATTATCAGAAAGATACAACTAAATCAATATATTATGAATGATAATTCCGACAGTCAGACAAGCACTAAACGTGTAGCACCTCCAATGATTATCTAAACTATTGAACTCATTATCATCCAACTTAATGGAAGGCTATGATGTAGTTATCACCATAACTATTTTATTTTTAGGGACCTAACAATTTTAGAAGATTTAATTAGTTAAATTGAGAGATGAGAAAAGACTTGACCAGTTAATCTTAATCCTCCCACTAACTTCACCAAGTCAGATTAAAGAAGATTAGGCATAAGCTGGTCCAACCAACTAGTCATAAATCCTCCTACTGATTTCATCAAGTCATGAAGAGGACTCAAGACAAGTTGAACTAGGAGCACCTAAATTAGTCATACTTATTTTTTAGTTAGTATGGATCAACCTCAATCATTAAGTGATCTAATCAAAATATGATTTACCATGTTGGTTAGGTAAGTAAGATTAGTGGGAGGGATATGCCATTAACTCAACATAGATTCAATCCATGCGAGTAACTCCCAATTAATGACCATTGATCAAAGCTACCATACTTATCTTAGATACCAACTGGTTAGTCATTTTCAATTTGATCAACTTATAGACTTGGGTTCGACCATGGAGCTACGATCAAGGTCTATATTGGTTTAATCAAAGATATGAACTTGACCAACTACAACTATTAAAATTGATCAAGAAAAAAAATTGATCCAATCAGAATTAACTTTTAATTAGATTTGATCAATTACTAACATGATCTATTATCAATGATTTCTAACCCTAGATCTAATCCAGTTAAATGGACCTGACTCGAGCTAACCTATTAACCCATGAATTATGAAATTAATGTCTTAGATCTTTGATTCTCAAATCTAGATCACTTAATTTTCAATTAAGTTTTGGGCTGACATGGGTTCGAGTTCGGTATTTAAAAATAATTTTTAATTTTATAAAATATTTTTATAATCAATCATCTAATGATCAAAATTTTAATTTCAGATCTAATATATATTATTTCAGATCTAAAATAAAATTTTAAAATTTTTTTCATTATTCATCATCATGGAAAAGACCGCGCAGCACCCCTACATGCCATAGAAGATCCCATCGAATGGGTAAATAGGATTACGAAATCCTGATTTCTCCTATGATCGGACGGCTATGAGGATCTATCCAATGAGATTATTATACTATTCAAATTTTAAATTAATTATTTAGATCTAATCTAAATAATAAAAATCAGATTTTATAAGATCAACATAAATTAGGACAATCTTTGCACTGTAAGGGATAAACCTTACAGTAGGACAACCTTATATCAGTTTATACGATTAGATCTATAATTAACTTCAGATCCAAATATCATATATCAGATCTAATCAAAATTAAATTATAGATCTAAATGCATATAATATCAGGTTATATGCAGAAAATTTATGTCATAAGAAATCTGGCTGATATCATTTGAAGAAAAAATGGATAGCTCAAAGTATGTATTTTTAAAATTTTATGATAAAAAAATAAAAGATTAAAGATTTTAATCTTCTAAACATATCTTGGATCAGATTTAAACTACCATTAAGGATCTATGATATAAAAAATTTACATATAAAATATGATATAAAATAGAAAACTGCATCGATCACATCGATGTCCTAAATCTGATCTAACCTTTAGATCACATCGATTGAGTTCAGAACTCATCACCTTTTCATAGGTCGATAATCTCCACTACTGATAGATATGGTACAAAGTTTTCATTGATATCGAGTAGCCGCACAGATCGTCCGACCTCTACAAATTGTCCGTTCGAAGCCCTGATCGGATTTTTCTTTGCGGGAGTGCTAGCTTGCATTGAAGGCTCTGGATGACTGATCCAAGCTCCTTTCTTCCAATCTCTTGGACTCTTTCAGATTAGAAGATGAAGCTTTACAAAAAAATAGTAGTGTGAGAGATTGAACAAGACTCATTCTTGTATTTTTCTTCTCAAAATCTAGAGTTGAAATCCTAGAACCCATCCTACACCTCACGTCCTAGAGGAAGATCACTTCATCTGTTTCTCACGCATAGAAGTCCAACCCACTCTCAACTTTTCATACCCCAATTTTGAGATTTCTCATGCCAAAAAATATTTTTTTCTCACACAAAACTGATCCCTTCTTAAGGGTGGCATCCCATGGAAGATAAAGGTAAGAAAGAGGTAGTTTCGATTTTATTTCAAACATTGATTGATCTTTATTATCAATTTAAATCAAATTTGAATTAAATTTTGAACCAAACTTTATCTTCCTCTTGAAAACTCAGAAAGTGGTTGACTAACATCAGAATGGCATAAAAAATCTCATGCAAAATACTTTTTGCATGGAGAAAGGTGATGGCGTGAAGAGAAGAGTCCAACTTAATTTAGACTCTAGATTTTCATTCAAATTCAAATCCATTTGAACTCAAATTTAAACCAACCAATTCCTAATTCAAAAAAGAGATCAGATATGGGTGTGGAACTACTTCTAGATGTGAGAAAAAATTCATGCAAAATAATTTTCAAGTGAAGAATAAGAGGGTGCAAAGAAAGGAGGTGCAAGGGATTTGAATTCGAATTGATTTCTCATCTAATTAGATTCTTAATCCAACCAAATTAGGTTAGACCCAATTAGACCACTAAACCTAATCTAGTTAGGTAGTATATAGCTTCGATTAAATTTTAATCAAATCAAAAATTAATCGAGTTTAAGTCCTGATCAAATCAACAATCGAATATCCTTAGCGATTAGGTCATCTCATAACTTAATCAGATAAAACCAAATTGAATCCAATTCAATTAGATTTGATCCAAACCTCAATGCTCAATCAAATTAAGCTAATTAGCAATCTAATTACTAATCAATCCTCCTACAATTTATCAAGAATTAACGAATTAATTTATTATAACTTTTGCACAGGATTAATCATCAATCGAATTGACTGTTTTATC
Organism: Elaeis guineensis; assembly: GCF_000442705.2. Classification (NCBI taxonomy): domain Eukaryota; kingdom Viridiplantae; phylum Streptophyta; class Magnoliopsida; order Arecales; family Arecaceae; genus Elaeis; species Elaeis guineensis. The sequence goes on from NC_025999.2 coordinate 82,839,188, forward strand.
TTAGAACGATTCTTAATCGTCGATCAGTCATATAATCAGTCAGAAACTTCTTTTGAGTGTAACCTCATAGGTTCGACTTAAGCCGATAGTATAGGAACAATCTTTTTATATCAATCAAAATGACCATCTAGTAATGATACCCGACATCCGGATTGATCGAAAGATTACAAAGCATCATTCAAGAACCTATTGGCATATGGTTACCGTATAATTCATCCCTTTGACTTAAATGCTCAAGGTGACCTAGAGTTTAACTGTCAATCCTGAAATGATCATCTACATTGTATTTTAATTTTTTTAAATTCATCACATGGATTACCCGATCAAAGTTTTATTGAATTGAAATATATTAATACATTAACTCCTACTTATTTGGAGCGGTCAATTCCATCTTGAGTCATACACTGACTTCGTAAGTATTTGACTGTGCCCAGAAACCTTTCATCACTGAATTAGAAATTCATGTAGTCCGACACCAAAACACAGTAAGTTACTTACAAATCACCATGTTGATCTCAGGTCAGAGGGATACTTATACCCATATCCTTCGCGAGCTACTCTTGACAGCAGAGTGCTCAGCAGTTGGTCACATTCAGTGAGATATACTCCTACGTCTCACTTGTATGTCATGCTAGTGTCTCCACACTTCTTGGTTAAGAGGACAACCAACGTACATGGCATACAATGACCTATACTTGATATAACTACTGTCTTAATAATAGTATATCATTTGATCGTGAACTTAAGGTTTAAGGACTAAACGATGTATCCTCCTATATCAAATCAAATAGTCCTAAAGACTCCATCACATAACAGGAATTCAAAATAAGATGTATACAGTGATGAGAAAATCAAATAATATTTATTAATTTAATAATTCATATATAATTACAATAATAAGCTCAACCGTCAATAAGCTAACGATTAATTTTGAGATACAATTCCCAATAAAAATCTTGTTCCAAAAGTAATATAATTGGATCATTAGCTGGGGAGAAAAAGAGTACTGGCGGGAGTTTTAGTTAGGGTTTTGATTTGGTGATCTCCCACTCCCAGCTGTTGGATCTTGGAATCGCTATTGTAGGGAGTAACTAATCCTCGCATTTTATTCCGTATAACGATAAGGCCCGGGAAGGCTCATAGATGATAGAACCGGTCCCATGTTCATAAATCGGTCTGAGAATTTTTAGCCGTTGCACTTCTATGCTTGTAGTTTGTAGGATAAATGAAACCAAGAATGCCACTGAATAAGTCTCATTGCGTTATGGTAATTTTGATTAATTTTTATCTTCATCATATGCGATGCATTTTACTGTGGCAACTAGTTGGGCTCGATACTAAACTTCAAATACATTCCTCTGATCAAAACATGAGCCAAAAATCTATTTGTAAGGTAAGATATACAAATTATCTTACACTAATATCAGGCACATAGGATGCATTAGAATACGTTTACATAACCTTTTGAACTTTTGCCGGGAAAATATCATTTGACCTCTCTTTTGTGGAGTGGGGGGTTTTAAGGCGGATAAATTAAACAACTCAAACAACTCTAGTGCAAATACATCCCTTAAAACCGGAAGACGAGATTTAATAATTGCATAAGAATATTGGAGATGGAGTTGTAGATATGGGGGCCTTGAATGAAACAAAAGTAGCAGCAATCCTCCAGATATCAAAAAGAAATGGATGAACACCAACAGCCTGTTGACCGTTGTTTTCGAATCTTCCTCCAATGTAATTTGAGTTGCTTGCAGGATGACAGTGGCTTCCATGATGTCTTCCTATGCCCCTTTCAGCTTTTCCAGCAAGATTGAGTATCATGTACTTAAGTTTTGCTTGCAGTTATGAAGGACGAATTAGAGCTTCAAAGGACAAAGCCTACTCGAATATTAGCTCTTTTATTTATCATATTGCGATCAAAGTTGATTTTGAGAAAATTAGTAGATGAAGACTTCTAAGATGGCGTATCACATAAGTATGAATAGAAATTGCAATAGAGGAATCTCATTTTCTTGGCTATCAAAGAACCCTTGATAGCATTTGCATGGATAAACTCAAAAGCTTGGAGAGAGGCTTTCATTATTAACAGTTATTAATATGGATAGTTTTGGAAATAAAATATGGAGGTAGCTAATCTCAATTCCCTCTTTATATCCAAATTCCGTCAGATCTTTCTAATACCCTTGCTCACTTTCTCTCCGTACCAAAAAAAAATTGCTCTCTCTATCCTAACTAATTTCTCCTTCTAACATATTTATTTCCCTTTCTCTATTTCTTTGTGTAACAATCTTATAAACCTCCAACCCCCATTTATCTTAATTTTTAATTTTTTTTATTTAGAATAAATTATCTTGATCCTCCCGAGATTTGAGATAATTACAAGATCCTATCCAATATTTTGAAAATATATACATAACTTCTTGACTAAATAAAAAAATTTAAAATTTAAAAAATAAAAATATAAGATATTTTAATATTTAAATAGGTTAGATATTGATAATACTAGTAAGACCACTAGTTTATTTTAACAAAAAATACTAGTAGGGGGTTATGTAGCAAAAATTAAATAGTAAAATATATATTTTAAAATATTGGATGAAAATCTGTAATTATCTCAAATTTAAGAGAGATCATTATAATTTTTTTTTATTTATTTTAATTTTTATATATTATTTTTGATATTTAATTTAATATATACAACATGTATCTGCATGCTTGTTAAAAATTGAACTCTTTGACAAATGCTTGCATAAGGCTCTCTGTATTGTTTGTTTTTCCTTTTTATTCAATCCCATTAAAAATTGCAAATATGGTTGCCTTTGCAACTAACGAAAACCCGTTCACATTCTATCATAATGTTGCAACTAAGCCATGGGTTGCATCACTTTTTTTTCATTGGATATGAAATGTGGGCTCTCCACAAGAGAAAAATATGAAGCGGCCTCTCCGCATATGAGGGTAAGATGGTGTTTGTCTGACTCTTATGCACTGTGTTGCCTTGTAAAGATGGGCTTGGACCCCATTATAAGCCATTGGAAGAAAGGGGCAGGAAGCAAAATCCATCATATTCGCACTTAAAAGGATAATTAATAGATAAATCAGCCATCTGATTGGCCTCCCGGTAAACATGATTAGTCTTAAAAGACACCAGTTTTGTAAAGTTGCTTCTAGTATCTCATAGGTCCCAGCAGAACATAAAAGACAAAGGGGCAAAATGGCTCTCATAACATCAGTCTCCTTAGGTTCTTCCTAATGATGGAATCCACCCCATCAGGTCAGGTACCAAGTCCTTGATCAAAACTAATGTTGATAGCACCTGATTGTGGGCACACAAAGACAAACAGGGCTGTGGAGGATTACTCTTTTCCTTTTTGTTCCCCCAAAAAATGAGTGGTCAAGTGTCATCTTACGAACATAAATGACATGTTTGGATTTATCAATAATTTAAAATAAAGATTATTTCATATTAGAAAACAGAGGATACATTTTCAGTATTTTTTTTACTGTTCAAGCAACCGGGCAACTAGAAAGAACATTGTGTGATGTCCTCAAATGACAGACTCTGATTGAAGTTGCCTTAAATTTGAAGCAATCAAATCTTGAAGTCCTAGAGAATGCAAGAAAAAGAAAAAGAGCAAGCCAATCTGATTTCTTTGGACTACTAATGCCCAATTGATTTAACTCTATTCATAATAACACAGCATGAAAGAATTCCTATATTTCACAATAATATGCGAGATGGCAGAAATTTGACATAATCAGTCCTGCCTCTCTTTTGTAACAAAACAATCTACTTGATTTGGCAACCTTTGAGATCAACAGCATCCTGCATCACCTTCTAATCTCTACTCACTTAATAACAGAACAGAGAATACTCAGCGTCTTGTCCATACCATCTCTGTACAAATTTCTCTGTAACAAAACCAGATGAGGAAAGAAAGAAAAGAAATGGAATCTTAATAAAACCTTGTAACTTCTCCACAACACATGGACATTTCCAGGTTCATGTTGCTGCTCGATGAAGTTTCGGTGTGGCAGCTCCGCAATACAGCAGTAAGATGCTATAGAATCAGCTCCTATTATGGATTGGATCAGACCCTCTTCGAACTCTTCTCTTGCTCATTCGGCTATAGTGGAACGATGAAGATGCTAAAGCTGATCCTTGTTGGTGTTCAAGTTTGTGACGTTAATGTTCTTAGGATGTCTGGCTTCTTTGCTGCTAGCCATGCCCTGAACTTGGCCTATTGGACAAGGTCTATACTTCTAAGGCCATGGACAAATCCTCGTTCCATGGCTAAAAGGCCAACACAAACTAGGAGAACAAGGAGCCTACCTGGGAGAAAAGCCATTGCTCCTTCACTTGGAGACACAGATAGCAGTAGGCCTACTAGACTACAAGCAAAATAAGTAGCAATGAGACCTGATCCTTCTCTCTACTCTGTCCTATCTATGTAGAAACATCCCTGTTTGGATTTTGGGTCTAAAAGAATAAAGTTCGCTCAGGGGCTCAAAACACACAGAGAACTTAGATTCACTTCAATCATATGCCAGCACCAAAGCATACCTAAGGCTGTTTTAGAAGGTTCTGACGGGAATGAATAAAGTGATTGGCACGCAGTCCTTGGGAAGCTATAACCTCGCTTTATGCTCTCCTGTGATGTTCCTCTACTTTAAGAAACTCCCCTTTGAAAGCGCTCCTATCCATGCAACTAATAACAGCAGTACGTGGTTTTACGTGCTAGAATGGACTTCTTTGTGCTTTTGTTTGCCATTCTTGGAGCCAAACTTCCTTTTCCTTGAGATTTTCCAAGCCTCCAGACCTGATACAAAGTTTTAAAGAGAATCCACAATAAGCTTCCCTTATCTTCACCCATTTTAATCCTCCTCTCTTTAGTTTTTGCGTTACTCTATGCAGACCATCCTTTCTTTTACTTGCTACTTTTATATATCAATAGATTTATATAACCATTTGCAGCTTGGAGATTTCCTAAAGCATAAGCTTTGCCACTTTACCAAAATGTAAGGGATGGGTTTCCATTAGAGATCAAGATGGTGGACTGGTCATGGTCCAAGCCAAACAACCCAGCTCAACATTTTTGCTGCAAATATTTGGGCTATCCTTTGCCTTTGTATTAAAGCAAAAGAGCTGCAGTAGCCGTTGCTTTATAAAGTGGTTCCTGCGCCACAAGGCACAAAACTACCGCTCTTGAAGGGATGGGCTTGTACGCTACTTGATAGTTTTGAGTTTGAAGTTATCCACTAAATCAGTAACCTTGTGTGCTTAAATTTATGCATTCATTACTCAAATTTATACAACTATTGGTAGAAGTCATTGGCTCTTTTAGAATACCCTAGTAGCCTCTTGCAGTTCTGACATGATTATGCATGTGATAATTACATGAAGGGATCTAGATTCCTTGTCATAAGGTTTGATACCCATGATTCTCTTATATTATGGTTTTCAGGTGAGCGAGAGATGCCCACAACCACAAGGCTGTGATTGTTGTAAAATAAGGGTAAGTAAAAGAAAGAAGAAACTAAAGAGGAACGAGGGATTTTTAATCATGCGGCCTTCTTTGATGGCAAGATTCTTAAAGTATACGGCATTTTACTAATATTTCTCCAAAGCAGAGGGTTGGACTGGGTGCCTCTTGCTCCTTGAGCATGGGTTGCAAAAGGCCAATAGCTTAACATTGCTGCAACAGAATTTTAAGGAGCAACGGCTGAAAACTTGGTTGATCTAGCTAATCAAAGCATGGTTGATCCAGCTAAGGTAGTCTAGAGTTGTTGCGACATTTGAATGGCAATTATGAAGCTCATAATGTTGTAGTTCCCTCTAAACAATGGAAATCTCTGTTGCCACCATATGAAAATATGTGCATAAAGTGGTACATGATGTCGAAGTTTACTAGCCCTTCCAATCAATCACTAAATATGACTGTCCCTCTCCCCAAAGATAATCCTACTTTGATCAAGTAAACCCTAATGATCTTAAACTGAAAATTACATCCCGGCGAACCACTATAATTTATGCAGTTAACCAGCACTCTATCATCAAATTGGTCCAGTTAAACAGATACATGATGTGGTCATTAACTTCTCTCATTTACTATACCACACTGTTGTTATTATGTGAGAAAAGTTGCACTGCTTCAAGTGTAATGATACAAAACAGGATTTGTCCAAATAAACGGATCAACAAATGAGTTAAATTTCTCAGAGTTCTGATAAAGTTGCAGATGGCCTAACAATCAAGAGATAGTTATAATCCAGGGTAGAAAGGCCATGCTTTCCTTGATCATTATTGCATGTAGGATAAGCAAGATGCCATTCAACATATCATAGCTGCCTTCTGCTGAGAGCTTTGCTATCAACTGGTCTAGCATTTCATCCATTTGTTGTTATTTGAAGGGAATAATTTGTTGTGTTGTTTGTTTTTCTGGACCTGAATAGGCTTGATCCAACGTATAGATCTCCCTTCTTTGTAAATTTGTCCTGTACAGGAAAAAACAAGAGGGTATACTCTTCGATCGCATGCACTGAGCACATCAACAAGAAACAAATTGAGGCACTAATGATT
>NC_025999.2:82845870-82886492 GCF_000442705.2 Elaeis guineensis
AGTCAGATTAAAGAAGATTAGGCATAAGCTGGTCCAACCAACTAGTCATAAATCCTCCTACTGATTTCATCAAGTCATGAAGAGGACTCAAGACAAGTTGAACTAAGAGCACCTAAATTAGTCATACTGATTTTTTAGTTAGTATGGATCAACCTCAATCATTAAGTGATCTAATCAAAATATGATTTACCATGTTGGTTAGGTAAGTAAGATTAGTGGGAGGGATATGCCATTAACTCAACATAGATTCAATCCATGCGAGTAACTCCCAATTAATGACCATTGATCAAAGCTACCATACTTATCTTAGATACCAACTGGTTAGTCATTTTCAATTTGATCAACTTATAGACTTGGGTTCGACCATGGAGCTACGATCAAGGTCTATATTGGTTTAATCAAAGATATGAACTTGACCAACTACAACTATTAAAATTGATCAAGAAAAAAAATTGATCCAATCAGAATTAACTTTTAATTAGATTTGATCAATTACTAACATGATCTATTATCAATGATTTCTAACCCTAGATCTAATCCAGTTAAATGGACCTGACTCGAGCTAACCTATTAACCCATGAATTATGAAATTAATGTCTTAGATCTTTGATTCTCAAATCTAGATCACTTAATTTTCAATTAAGTTTTGGGCTGACATGGGTTCGAGTTCGGTATTTAAAAATAATTTTTAATTTTATAAAATATTTTTATAATCAATCATCTAATGATCAAAATTCTAATTTCAGATCTAATATATATTATTTCAGATCTAAAATAAAATTTTAAAATTTTTTTCATTATTCATCATCATGGAAAAGACCGCGCAGCACCCCTACATGCCATAGAAGATCCCATCGAATGGGTAAATAGGATTACGAAATCCTGATTTCTCCTATGATCGGACGGCTATGAGGATCTATCCAATGAGATTATTATACTATTCAAATTTTAAATTAATTATTTAGATCTAATCTAAATAATAAAAATCAGATTTTATAAGATCAACATAAATTAGGACAATCTTTGCACTGTAAGGGATAAACCTTACAGTAGGACAACCTTATATCAGTTTATACGATTAGATCTATAATTAACTTCAGATCTAAATATCATATATCAGATCTAATCAAAATTAAATTATAGATCTAAATGCATATAATATCAGGTTATATGCAGAAAATTTATGTCATAAGAAATCTGGCTGATATCATTTGAAGAAAAAATGGATAGCTCAAAGTATGTATTTTTAAAATTTTATGATAAAAAAATAAAAGATTAAAAATTTTAATCTTCTAAACATATCTTGGATCAGATTTAAACTACCATTAAGGATCTATGATATAAAAAATTTACATATAAAATATGATATAAAATAGAAAACTGCATCGATCACATCGATGTCCTAAATCTGATCTAACCTTTAGATCACATCGATTGAGTTCAGAACTCATCACCTTTTCATAGGTCGATAATCTCCACTACTGATAGATATGGTACAAAGTTTTCATTGATATCGAGTAGCCGCACAGATCGTCCGACCTCTACAAATTGTCCGTTCGAAGCCCTGATCGGATTTTTCTTTGCGGGAGTGCTAGCTTGCATTGAAGGCTCTGGATGACTGATCCAAGCTCCTTTCTTCCAATCTCTTGGACTCTTTCAGATTAGAAGATGAAGCTTTACAAAAAAATAGTAGTGTGAGAGATTGAACAAGACTCATTCTTGTATTTTTCTTCTCAAAATCTAGAGTTGAAATCCTAGAACCCATCCTACACCTCACGTCCTAGAGGAAGATCACTTCATCTGTTTCTCACGCATAGAAGTCCAACCCACTCTCAACTTTTCATACCCCAATTTTGAGGTTTCTCATGCCAAAAAATATTTTTTTCTCACACAAAACTGATCCCTTCTTAAGGGTGGCATCCCATGGAAGATAAAGGTAAGAAAGAGGTAGTTTCGATTTCATTTCAAACATTGATTGATCTTTATTATCAATTTAAATCAAATTTGAATTAAATTTTGAACCAAACTTTATCTTCCTCTTGAAAACTCAGAAAGTGGTTGACTAACATCAGAATGGCATAAAAAATCTCATGCAAAAATACTTTTTGCATGGAGAAAGGTGATGGCGTGAAGAGAAGAGTCCAACTTAATTTAGACTCTAGATTTTCATTCAAATTCAAATCCATTTGAACTCAAATTTAAACCAACCAATTCCTAATTCAAAAAAGAGATCAGATATGGGCGTGGAACTACTTCTAGATGTGAGAAAAAATTCATGCAAAATAATTTTCAAGTGAAGAATAAGAGGGTGCAAAGAAAGGAGGTGCAAGGGATTTGAATTCGAATTGATTTCTCATCTAATTAGATTCTTAATCCAACCAAATTAGGTTAGACCCAATTAGACCACTAAACCTAATCTAGTTAGGTAGTATATAGCTTCGATTAAATTTTAATCAAATCAAAAATTAATCGAGTTTAAGTCCTGATCAAATCAACAATCGAATATCCTTAGCGATTAGGTCATCTCATAACTTAATCAGATAAAACCAAATTGAATCCAATTCAATTAGATTTGATCCAAACCTCAATGCTCAATCAAATTAAGCTAATTAGCAATCTAATTACTAATCAATCCTCCTACAATTTATCAAGAATTAACGAATTAATTTATTATAACTTTTGCACAGGATTAATCATCAATCGAATTGACTGTTTTATCTTAGAACGATTCTTAATCGTCGATCAGTCATATAATCAGTCAGAAACTTCTTTTGAGTGTAACCTCATAGGTTCGACTTAAGCCGATAGTATAGGAACAATCTTTTTATATCAATTAAAATGACCATCTAGTAATGATACCCGACATCCGGATTGATCGAAAGATTACAAAGCATCATTCAAGAACCTATTGGCATATGGTTACCGTATAATTCATCCCTTTGACTTAAATGCTCAAGGTGACCTAGAGTTTAACTGTCAATCCTGAAATGATCATCTACATTGTATTTTAATTTTTTTAAATTCATCACATGGATTACCCGATCAAAGTTTTATTGAATTGAAATATATTAATACATTAACTCCTACTTATTTGGAGCGGTCAATTCCATCTTGAGTCATACACTGACTTCGTAAGTATTTGACTGTGCCCAGAAACCTTTCATCACTGAATTAGAAATTCATGTAGTCCGACACCAAAACACAGTAAGTTACTTACAAATCACCATGTTGATCTCAGGTCAGAGGGATACTTATACCCATATCCTTCGCGAGCTACTCTTGACAGCAGAGTGCTCAGCAGTTGGTCACATTCAGTGAGATATACTCCTACGTCTCACTTGTATGTCATGCTAGTGTCTCCACACTTCTTGGTTAAGAGGACAACCAACGTACATGGCATACAATGACCTATACTTGATATAACTACTGTCTTAATAATAGTATATCATTTGATCGTGAACTTAAGGTTTAAGGACTAAACGATGTATCCTCCTATATCAAATCAAATAGTCCTAAAGACTCCATCACATAACAGGAATTCAAAATAAGATGTATACAGTGATGAGAAAATCAAATAATATTTATTAATTTAATAATTCATATATAATTACAATAATAAGCTCAACCGTCAATAAGCTAACGATTAATTTTGAGATACAATTCCCAATAAAAATCTTGTTCCAAAAGTAATATAATTGGATCATTAGCTGGGGAGAAAAAGAGTACTGGCGGGAGTTTTAGTTAGGGTTTTGATTTGGTGATCTCCCACTCCCAGCTGTTGGATCTTGGAATCGCTATTGTAGGGAGTAACTAATCTTCGCATTTTATTCCGTATAACGATAAGGCCCGGGAAGGCTCATAGATGATAGAACCGGTCCCATGTTCATAAATCGGTCTGAGAATTTTTAGCCGTTGCACTTCTATGCTTGTAGTTTGTAGGATAAATGAAACCAAGAATGCCACTGAATAAGTCTCATTGCGTTATGGTAATTTTGATTAATTTTTATCTTCATCATATGCGATGCATTTTACTGTGGCAACTAGTTGGGCTCGATACTAAACTTCAAATACATTCCTCTGATCAAAACATGAGCCAAAAATCTATTTGTAAGGTAAGATATACAAATTATCTTACACTAATATCAGGCACATAGGATGCATTAGAATACGTTTACATAACCTTTTGAACTTTTGCCGGGAAAATATCATTTGACCTCTCTTTTGTGGAGTGGGGGGTTTTAAGGCGGATAAATTAAACAACTCAAACAACTCTAGTGCAAATACATCCCTTAAAACCGGAAGACGAGATTTAATAATTGCATAAGAATATTGGAGATGGAGTTGTAGATATGGGGGCCTTGAATGAAACAAAAGTAGCAGCAATCCTCCAGATATCAAAAAGAAATGGATGAACACCAACAGCCTGTTGACCGTTGTTTTCGAATCTTCCTCCAATGTAATTTGAGTTGCTTGCAGGATGACAGTGGCTTCCATGATGTCTTCCTATGCCCCTTTCAGCTTTTCCAGCAAGATTGAGGTATCATGTACTTAAGTTTTGCTTGCAGTTATGAAGGACGAATTAGAGCTTCAAAGGACAAAGCCTACTCGAATATTAGCTCTTTTATTTATCACATTGTGATCAAAGTTGATTTTGAGAAAATTAGTAGATGGAGACTTCTAAGATGGGAATCACATAAGTATGAATAGAAATTGCAATAGAGGAATCTCATTTTTCCTTGGCTATCAAAGAACCCTTGATAGCATTTGCATGGATAAACTCAAAAGCTTGGAGAGAGGCTTTCATTATTAACAGTTATTAATATGGATAGTTTTGGAAATAAAATATGGAGGTAGCTAATCTCAATTCCCTCTTTATATCCAAATTCTGCCGGATCTTTCTAATACCCTTGCTCACTTTCTCTCCGTACCAAAAAAAAATTGCTCTCTCTATCCTAACTAATTTCTCCTTCTAACATATTTATTTCCCTCTCTCTATTTCTTTGTGTAACAATCTTATAAACCTCCAACCCCCATTTATCTTAATTTTTAATTTTTTTTATTTAGAATAAATTATCTTGATCCCTCCGAGATTTGAGATAATTACAAGATCCTATCCAATATTTTGAAAATATATACATAACTTCTTGACTAAATAAAAAAATTTAAAATTTAAAAAATAAAAATATAAGATATTTTAATATTTAAATAGGTTAGATATTGATAATACTAGTAAGACCACTAGTTTATTTAACAAAAAATACTAGTAGGGGGTTATGTAGCAAAAATTAAATAGTAAAATATATATTTCAAAATATTGGATGAAAATCTGTAATTATCTCAAATTTGAGAGAGATCATTATAATTTTTTTTATTTATTTTAATTTTTATATATTATTTTTGATATTTAATTTAATATATAAACATGTATCTGCATGCTTGTTAAAAATTGAACTCTTTGACAAATGCTTGCATAAGGCTCTCTGTATTGTTTGTTTTTCCTTTTTATTCAATCCCATTAAAAATTGCAAATATGGTTGCCTTTGCAACTAACGAAAACCCTTTCACATTCTATCATAATGTTGCACTAAGCCATGGGTTGCATCACTTTTTTTTCATTGGATATGAAATGTGGGCTATCCACAAGAGAAAAATATGAAGCGGCCTCTCCGCATATGAGGGTAAGATGGTGTTTGTCTGACTCTTATGCACTGTGTTGCCTTGTAAAGATGGGCTTGGACCCCATTATAGCATTGGAAGAAAGGGGCAGGAAGCAAAATCCATCATATTCGCACTTAAAAGGATAATTAATAGATAAATCAGCCATCTGATTGGCCTCCCGGTAAACATGATTAGTCTTAAAAGACACCAGTTTTGTAAAGTTGCTTCTAGTATCTCATAGGTCCCAGCAGAACATAAAAGACAAAGGGCAAAATGGCTCTCATAACATCAGTCTCCTTAGGTTCTTCCTAATGATGGAATCCACCCCATCAGGTCAGGTACCAAGTCCTTGATTGATAGAACCATCAAAACTAATGTTGATAGCACCTGATTGTGGGCACACAAGAGACAAACAGGGCTGTGATGGATTACTTCTTTTCCTTTTTGTTCCCCCAAAAAATGAGTGGTCAAGTGTCATCTTACGAACATAAATGACATGTTTGGATTTATCAATAATTTAAAATAAAGATTATTTCATATTAGAAAACAGAGGATACAATTTTCAGTATTTTTTTACTGTTCAAGCAACCGGGCAACTAGAAAAGAACATTGTGTGATGTCCTCAAATGACAGACTCTGATTGAAGTTGCCTTAAATTTTGAAGCAATCAAATCTTGAAGTCCTAGAAGAATGCAAGAAAAAGAAAAAGAGCAAGCCAATCTGATTTCTTTGGACTACTAATGCCCAAATTGATTAACTCTATTCATAATAACACAGCATGAAAGAATTCCTATATTTCACAATAATATGCGAGAGTGGCAGAAATTTGACATAAATCAGTCCTGCCTCTCTTTTGTAACAAAACAATCTACTTGATTTGGCAACCTTTGAGATCCAACAGCATCCTGCATCACCTTCTAATCTTCTACTCACTTAATAACAGAACAGAGAATACTCAGCGTCTTGTCCATACCATCTCTGTACAAATTTCTCTGTAACAAAACCAGATGAGGAAAGAAAGAAAAGAAATGGAATCTTAATAAAACCTTGTAACTTCTCCACAACACATGGACATTTCCAGGTTCATGTTGCTTGCTCGATGAAGTTTCGGTGTGGCAGCTCCGCAATACAGCAGTAAGATGCTATAGAATCAGCTCCTATTATGGATTGGATCAGACCCTCTTCGAACTCTTCTCTTGCTCATTCGGCTATAGTGGAACGATGAAGATGCTAAAGCTGATCTCTTGTTGGTGTTCAAGTTTGTGACGTTAATGTTCTTTAGGATGTCTGGCTTCTTTGCTGCTAGGCCATGCCCTGAACTTGGCCTATGGACAAGGTCTATACTTCTAAGGCCATGGACAAATCCTCGTTCCATGGCTAAAAGGCCAACACAAACTAGGAGAACAAGGAGCCTACCTGGGAGAAAAGCCATTGCTCCTTCACTTGGAGACACAGATAGCAGTAGGCACTACTAGACTACAAGCAAAATAAGTAGCAATGAGACCCTGATCCTTCTCTCTACTCTGTCCTATCTATGTAGAAACATCCCTGTTTGGATTTTGGGTCTAAAAGAATAAAGTTCGCTCAGGGGCTCAAAACACACAGAGAACTTAGATTCACTTCAATCATATGCCAGCAACCAAAGCATACCTAAGGCTGTTTTAGAAGGTTCTGACGGGAATGAATAAAGTGATTGGCACGCAGTCCTTGGGAAGCTATAACCTCGCTTTATGCTCTCCTGTGATGTTCCTCTACTTTAAGAAACTCCCCTTTGAAAGCGCTCCTATCCATGCAACTAATAACAGCAGTACGTGGTTTTACGTGCTAGAATGGACTTCTTTGTGCTTTTGTTTGCCATTCTTGGAGCCAAACTTCCTTTTCCTTGAGATTTTCCAAGCCTCCAGACCTGATACAAAGTTTTAAAGAGAATCCACAATAAGCTTCCCTTATCTTCACCCATTTTAATCCTCCTCTCTTTAGTTTTTGCGTTACTCTATGCAGACCATCCTTTCTTTTACTTGCTACTTTTATATATCAATAGATTTATATAACCATTTGCAGCTTGGAGATTTCCTAAAGCATAAGCTTTGCCACTTTACCAAAATGTAAGGGATGGGTTTCCATTAGAGATCAAGATGGTGGACTGGTCATGGTCCAAGCCAAACAACCCAGCTCAACATTTTTGCTGCAAATATTTGGGCTATCCTTTGCCTTTGTATTAAAGCAAAAGAGCTGCAGTAGCCGTTGCTTTATAAAGTGGTTCCTGCGCCACAAGGCACAAAACTACCGCTCTTGAAGGGATGGGCTTGTACGCTACTTGATAGTTTTGAGTTTGAAGTTATCCACTAAATCAGTAACCTTGTGTGCTTAAATTTATGCATTCATTACTCAAATTTATACAACTATTGGTAGAAGTCATTGGCTCTTTTAGAATACCCTAGTAGCCTCTTGCAGTTCTGACATGATTATGCATGTGATAATTACATGAAGGGATCTAGATTCCTTGTCATAAGGTTTGATACCCATGGTAATTCTCTTATATTATGGTTTTCAGGTGAGCGAGAGATGCCCACAACCACAAGGCTGTGATTGTTGTAAAATAAGGGTAAGTAAAAGAAAGAAGAAACTAAAGAGGAACGAGGGATTTTTAATCATGCGGCCTTCTTTGATGGCAAGATTCTTAAAGTATACGGCATTTTACTAATATTTCTCCAAAGCAGAGGGTTGGACTGGGTGCCTCTTGCTCCTTGAGCATGGGTTGCAAAAGGCCAATAGCTTAACATTGCTGCAACAGAATTTTAAGGAGCAACGGCTGAAAACTTGGTTGATCTAGCTAATCAAAGCATGGTTGATCCAGCTAAGGTAGTCTAGAGTTGTTGCGACATTTGAATGGCAATTATGAAGCTCATAATGTTGTAGTTCCCTCTAAACAATGGAAATCTCTGTTGCCACCATATGAAAATATGTGCATAAAGTGGTACATGATGTCGAAGTTTACTAGCCCCTTCCAATCAATCACTAAATATGACTGTCCCTCTCCCCAAAGATAATCCTACTTTGATCAAGTAAACCCTAATGATCTTAAACTGAAAATTACATCCCGGCGAACCACTATAATTTATGCAGTTAACCAGCACTCTATCATCCAATTGGTCCAGTTAAACAGATACATGATGTGGTCATTAACTTCTCTCATTTACTATACCACACTGTTGTTATTATGTGAGAAAAGTTGCACTGCTTCAAGTGCAATGATACAAAACAGGATTTGTCCAAATAAACAGGATCAACAAATGAGTTAAATTTCTCAGAGTTCTGATAAAGTTGCAGATGGCCTAACAATCAAGAGATAGTTATAATCCAGGGTAGAAAGGCCATGCTTTCCTTGATCATTGTTGCATGTAGGATAAGCAAGATGCCATTCAACATATCATAGCTGCCTTCTGCTGAGAGCTTTGCTATCAACTGGTCTAGCATTTCATCCATTTGTTGTTATTTGAAGGGAATAATTTGTTGTGTTGTTTGTTTTTCTGGACCTGAATAGGCTTGATCCAACTATAGATCTCCCTTCTTTGTAAATTTGTCCTGTACAGGAAAAAACAAGAGGTTATACTCTTCGATCGCATGCACTGAGCACATCAACAAGAAACAAACTGAGGCACTAATGATTTTTGTATCTAATAAATTACACAGTAAATATTACTTAATATTTTTATGATGGTAGAAGAGTCTACAACTTGGCTAGTCGCTCTCAGAAAACCACATTTCCCCTCAGCAGTTTGTACATCTGTCCTTATTTGTACAGCTACTGTTGTAGTATATTGCTCTCTTAGTGCAGCTAAGCACTCTTTCGCAGTTCTATAGTTACTGTGCATGCGATAGTTAATTACATTTAGAGATCTAGATTCCTATTTTGTAAGGTCTGGTACTCAAGATAGATTCTATTTTTTTATGGTTTTCAAACAAGAGAGGCCCACAAGATTGTGATTTTTGTAAAAGAAGGGGAAGTAACAAAATAAAAGGAAGAAATTAAAGGGAAATAAGGAAGTCTTAATGTTGTGGCCCTCTTCTTGGAGACGGGATTCTTAAAGTGGGCGGCATTTTACTAACATTTCTTTAGAGCACAAGGTTGTTGAAAGTGTCTGATGCAGGATAAGCTCAAGAGACTGGAAGAATAGAATGCTTTGATACCAAGCTGGTGCAGGACGGGAGAGAAAAAAAAAAAAGGGGAAAAGAAGGGAAGAAGAAGAAGAGGGAGAAAATGAGAGAAGAATGGGGATACGAAGGCAAAAGGAGATGACAACTCCATATCCTCAAATCTGAATAATGCAAATTTGTGTTTTCAATTACATACCAATGAATTTATATAGATCCAAACTCGTAATTACAGTTTGCATAGAATAAAATAGTAGAGTCCTCATAAAAGTTTAGTCCTCAAGTCGATTTAAAAATAAAATTTTCTAATTCTCAAATAACAAGGATGATTCTAATTTTTATATTTATACCTATAATAGAATTATGCTTAGATTCCTTATGGGATGGTAATCCATCGGTGCCTCTTGTTGTAAGATCCCTCATGAGTGTGGAATATGGATCTCTCGTCCAAGATCACCAATCAGATGGCAACGTCGATACCACAATAGAAAGAAAGAAGAGATATAAAAAAAACATAATCAAATACGTGGATCAGTCCAAGGCTTACCTCCATGGAGCATGCAAGCTTCACTATGAAAGAAAGAACAAATACAAGAGGAGATTACTCCCTCTCAACTCTCATATATCAATCTCTCTCTCAACAAGAAGCTCTCGACCCTCTCTTACAAAGCTCTCAAAAAATTCTTAGAAGGACTCCATAGCCGCCACCTGCTGCTTCAAGCCACTTTCTGTGCTCCACAGCCGCTCTTAGCCGCTACAATTATTTTCTCAAGCCATCAAGCCTCTTTTAAAGGCTCAAAATTGAGTCCTAATTGAAATCCTGGCTCCTATTAGGACTCAGAAATCTTTCTGACCATCTGATCAAGTCTGCATCAAATTCGGGCCATCCAATCACGCAAAATAGATTGTAATCGTGCCCCTCGACCATCAGATCGCACGAATCACATGTGTGGACCTTGTGAAATCACCCTGGACCGCGGTGGTCCATGCCTCATGTGTGGACCATGACTCCCACGTGATGGACCCGATTGGACTGCTCCGAATGTTGGGCCACATGCGCTGGGGCAGCACGCACTGTAGCCCTATTTGCCTGCGGGCTGCAGAAGCCAGCGAGCCTAGCGCCCGCAGGTCAGGCTTGCAGGCTGCGCCTCCGGGCTACATTTCCAAGCCTGCATGCCATGAGCTTTTGTCTTGGACCTCACTGCTGTGGGTTTCTCTGCTGTGTAGGGATTCAGATCCCAGTCGAATGTCCCGGAATGTCTCATGAGATATCAAGATGGGATGCCATTGCATATGTTGGGACAAGGCCGTCCAGCTAGCATTCCAGCATCCCGAACGAGATATTTTGGGACATCCTCTGTCCCAAGTGTCAGGACGGACCGGGATGAAGATACATCCCATTCTATAAAAAAATCGGGACAATCTTGTCTCATGGGATTTAAAATCTTACACTGTGGATCGAATTCGAGGTACCAAAATCCAACAATCTCCATCTCGACTCGATATTTGGCATCCATATAACTTTGAGAGCTTCTGAATGATTTCACCCCCATACCTTGGGGCATGTGCCTGACTGCTTATGGATGGATAAATATAAGAGTCGAGCCAGATCGCTCGATCCCATCTCCATCATATGCTGTGATCTATCTGACCTGAGACTTGCTCGGGATAGTCTCCTGTTGTAATAGGAACTTCACCCTACGACATCGCCTATCATCCTCCCGGATCTCTATCTCATACCCAATCCACCTATATCTAGAACTCCACCTCGCTTTGAGTTCTTACTGGCTTCTGAAGCTTTACCTTACACTGAGCTCTCTACCAAGAAGTAATGTCCTCCATATCTTTTTCCTTTCATCACAATCCTACTGCTGCGCAGAACCTTCAAGATTCCATCCTCAGCTCTCCACCTGTAGTCACTTGAACCTAGTCAGCTTAGTAAAATTAGATTACTCTTGAAATTGGGTATGTATTGGATCTCGCACAATTTTTTCACTACTCCATCTTGAATCTGTAAGCTAACGGTCCAATGCCTTTGATCACATATCTCGATCTATCCAGTAGATGAACAATATCCTCATTGCTCCTTACGGAGTCAAACAGCTACTCTATGTAACAAAATGATGCGAATATGTAGAATCTAAAATTCACTGTGGGAAAGAAGTAAATACCTCGTCAATCACTAGAAAAATATCAACACTTTTTTTATATCGCTGCCTTGGATCGCCGCCATAGTAGCCCTCATCCGATCTTTGAGCTGTGGACAATCTCTAACTCAATGCCTAACTCATCACACCTGTAATATCTGATCTTGCTGAAGTTTTTTATTTGGACTTGGATCTGAACCGCCCATCTTGCGATCCTTTGTCCCTTCATCCTCTACCATCACCATCTTCAATCACCATCATAATCGAGTGGCCATTTGAACTCGAAGCTCAGTTCTTTCGCTGAGAACCTCATTCTAGAAAAGTGCAAAAATACCTCATCCATCTTGATGGTATTTTTTTCTACAAGAAGACAATCACTACAGACTGAAAAGAAGGAGAAAGCAATGAAAGCAAGACCAGTCTTCTCCTCAACCTTCTCACCAACGTTGAGGAGATTAGTGAAGATCTTCTAAAAGTTACTGAGATGCTCCTGCATACTTTGTCCCTCACTCATCCACAGTTGGTAGAACTACTTCTAGAGAAAGAGAGCGTTGGTGAGTGACTTCACCATATACATCTTTTCGAGTTTCATTCACATTACCGTCGGAGAAGTCTCGCTAAGCACATAGATCATCACCTCATTCGTCAAGTATAAGCAGATCATACTCACCGTCTACAACTGGAGCCACCTCCAATCATTCTCCTCTATGGTAATCGGCTTCTTCTCACATAAGAAAGCATCAATCAATCTTTATTGGATGAGCACATCCTTCACTCCCGCTTACCATAGAAAAAAATTATTCTTACCATCATATCGATTGATCTCCACCTTGATTGAGCCTGTCCTCCATCTTTTTCAACCTCGATCAACACCGCCGCAACCTGAACAACCATGTGATCTGATACCACTTGTAGGGAAGGATTCCTCATGAGTGTGGAATACGGATCTCCTGTCCAAGATTACTAACTCAGATGATGATGTCGATACTATAATAGAAAGGAAGAAGAAATATAAAAAAATATAATCAAATATATCGATCAGCCAAGGCTTACCTCTACGGAGTATATAAGCTTCACTATGAAAAAAGAATAAATACAAGAGCAGATCACTCTCTCTCAACTCTCATACATTAATCTCTCTCTAACAAGAAGCTCTCGACTCTCTTTTACAAAGCTCTCAAAAAATTTCTAAAAGGATTCTCTGGCCGCCACCTGCTGCTTCAAGTCGCTCTTTGTGCTCCACAGCCGCTCTCAACCACTGCAACAATTTTCTCATATTGTCAGGCCTCTTTTAAAAGCCCAAAATCGAGTCCTAATCAAAATTCTGACTCCTGTTAGGACTCAAAAACCTTTCTGGCCATCTGATCAAGCCCGCATCAAATTTGACCATCTGATCATGCAAAACAGCCTCTGATTGTACCCCTCAACCATCAGATCATGCGACCGTATGCGTGGACCGCATGAAATCCCGCTTTGACTGCACTGTCCATGCCTCGCATGTGGACCGTGACTCCCGCGCAGTGGACCGTGACTCCCATGCAGTGGACTACACTGGGCCACGCAGAATGCTGGGCCACACGCACTGGGGCCGCATGCGCTACATGCCCCCCCGCCAGCAGGCCATGCCTCGGACTGCGTTTCCAAGCCTGCATGTCGTGGGCTTCTGTCTTGGGCCTCACTGCTGTGGGCTTTTTTGCTGTAGGTCAAATTTGAGGTGTCAAAATCCAACACCTCTTTCTACCTAAGCAAGGCTTGTGGTCTATGTTAGATATTATGATAATAAAATTTAAGAGAAAGAAGCTTTTAGTAAAACTTGGTTACTTGAATGAGTCTTTCAAGCATCATGTGTGAGAATTTGTGCAGGTACATATTTAGTTATATATCGGCTTTATCACGAGTAGATTCTAGATGCTTATATAGGCTAAAGAATCCAAATAACACTTTTTAGCTAGCTTTTTTGGTTAAGATCCCGTGTTTTTGCATTATAAGGAAATTCAGTGCTTCCCTTTTGTTGTGGAGGCAATCCGCTATCCTAACCAATCTTTTTCTTCTCGGGATACAACCGAACACTTATCAATAACTTGGCAAGACCACCTCGGATGTCAAAAAAAGATCGAGAAATCGAGGTGGACCAAAATCTGTCATTGGCCTCAAACTGACCTTCGACTCAGACACTAACTGAGCTTGGGGTCGAAACCTTATCAATCCTAGGGTTGGATCCACTGAGGATAGAGGCTGAAACCCTATAGTGATAAGTATAGCACTTTTGGACCTCGGATGCAATCCTCGAAATGAGGCCTCGGCTTAGTGCCAACTTCGAATCGCTAACTCATTTATCCACATTAAAAAGGTCCGCAACTATCTAACAACTTCAATTCACCAGTTAGCAGGAAGATTTTCTATCCTAACCAACTATTAGAACGTGACCTAATTTCCAAAGAGATCAAGCCTAATGCCATACTAATTCTGACTATCAAGCTACCACTCCACCTTAATATAAAGAGGTATCAAGGAGACCCTCAGATAAGATTAATCGGAATGAAGAATACCACACCTCCTATTCTCGTACTGACCATTCTTCCTATTTCTTCTACTATTCTCAAGCTCCGGCTAATTTAACCATCAAAAAATCTCTGGCATGAGCGGACTTCTTTTGTAGGTTCTCCTTTGGTGCTCCCGTCCCCGATCGACGCCTTCTTTCATTTGCCTCTCTCTCGAATTGGAGTCTAGTAGTTATGTTTTCTTTAAATTTATTTTAGATACTAAACTAGATATTGAAATTAACAGAGAGATCTATACTAGTAGGCAGATCTCTATGACTTTCTTTTTAAAATCTCTTTCAAAGAGTCAAACCGTATTTGATGGTTCACATATGTTCTCCAAGAGGCCTTAAATAATCAGTCTAGTAAGACACATTAATTGAAGGCCTAACATCTGATGGCATTATAATCTAATATCTAGAGTTCATAATACCTTCTCAAGTACGTTTACATTGAAGTCGGTAAAAACATCAGTTTCAGGTGCTTTAGTTGTATCTGAGGTTTGCATGTTTTATTCTCGCCAACCCCTTCATTCAAACATGAGGTATGGCCATGTCCTTATCCTACAACCTAATCCCTAATGCTTATCCCGCATCCCTCTAAAGAAATATACATACAAGATCTCACGATATACCGCTCTTTATTTATATAGATGATAGACCTAGTAAGCCCCAATACAACATTTGCAGCTATAGAAAGAATATTGTGTACTTAATCAGCAATCCTTCTTCACAATGATATGATAAAATAAAACATAATGTGTCATTAATGTCTCTCAATAGCTATGATGCATTGATGCAAATGTGACAAAATTAATAATGCTTTTCTGCAATGTAATATAACATGACTTATTTCACCTGAATCAGCATCATGTAATAAACTTCAAAACTTTAGGATTATAAATGGATATTGATACACCTCTAAATAGACTCCAGCCATGTGGACAAACCATCTAATTAGAGGCTACCATGAGCTTGCTACTCCTATGCCTCGGCTAATCAGCTTTCGTCATGTGGTCACTTCGAAGGCATGCAGGGACATCAATCTCACCTCTCCATCCGGCTAGCCCACCATGGTAGAATGACCTTGAGGAGCTGATCTTGCTGTATCTTCTGGGCGAGCTCATGGTCCTCTATACGACCCCCATGCCCAAGATCACATCACAAGCAACTCCGGCCATGCGTGCATTAAACACAATTCATGTCCAGGTGCATGCAAGTCACATCCTACCCCTCTCCGGGGATAGAGTGGAAGGAAGTGGGGTTCCTAGTTCTCTCTCCCTTAGCCTAGAAAAGGAACACATGAGTAATGAAATGATAAGAGATTCTTTGAGTGATACTTTGATCCATCTTAGGATCTAGATCTTTTTTTGATCCCTGGAATCTCCTTGTATATCCCACTCTCTCATCTTACCTTCGCATAGACGGACACCCATATGGTCACTCTCAAATTCTCTCCCTTTGCCTTATACATAGATCTCCACTTATTTCTCTGAAAAGAATCTGACTTAAACATCAAGAGTCTCTATTTGAAAACTTTTAGCAAATGAATTTTTTTGCTTATGGTATTTTAGATCGGCTAGGATATTGGAACAAGAATTCAGTATCTTTGATGATAGTCAAGAGGTCTCCGACCAGCTATTAAGTCTCTTGATTGTCTCCTTCGGCTCTATAGCTCACCGACCAGCTCATTAGCCTCAGTCAGAGTACTAATCTTTGACGGCAACCGATATATAAAAGACATGATGTTACCAAATACTCGTGAAGGAAAATTTTTTTTTTTTTTTTTTTGATTATTCATTGCTAATGGTAGAGACATCAAGATGCTTTTAACCTACAATGATAACCTTCTAAGCTGAGAATCTTCTTGTCAGTAGGTCCTTCACTTCTTGGCATTAAATATCTATTTGGCTTCAGTCCCTAGATTTTGTACTTATTTTCTCTAATAATAGAATATACAGGTATTTTTCTCTATTTTTTGAAACATATACAGTTGATGCCCATTTAACAACAAAATATCACAAATGTTGTAATTGCTATCAGACAGCTTTTTTTTTTTTTTTTTTGGATATAAATTGCTATCAGACAGCTTTGATCAGCATTAAAAAACACCCATACCAAAGGTATTGAAATGTAGTCTTGAATTCCAGTGTTCCTCATTCAACAAATGGAACTAAGTTTTGGAAGACATATAATGGCCTTGTGATTCAAGTTGGCCAAGCCCATTGACAGTCCTATTCAACACCCAGAATTCAGCTTTTTGATTTTGTCTGACAGCTGCAAGCGTTAGGTCGATAGCCGACATGAACCAACTACTAAGACATCGGGGAATCCTCACTAGATTGACAATGGTTGTCATTTTATGTTTAATCTATGTTGACTGAAATTTATTTTTTCTCAACCCCATTTATGTTCAATTTTTCCTCCACATATAATCGTGCATAAAAAGAGGCATAATTGTGCAGAGAACAAGCCTAACTAAGTACCAGTAACAGACCAATTTATATTACTAAGGTTAAAGATATATAAAATACTAACTGTACTTGCTAAACACAAAATGGAATAGCAAAGAACGGACCAACTATTAAGTTCCCTAATTAATTATAATCAATGCAGGTATCATAAATAGGTTCACTAATTCATGCCTTCTTGACCGAGCTAGTCTAGTTTTGTTAACTAGCTTGAAATAAGTGGCTTCCATCATGATAGTTTTATTTAAATTTGGTTAAGGTGATTTTCTAAGGTCTGACATTATCGTAACTTAATGAATGTAATGTTTCAGGAGTCAAGAGACTGATTCATGGATCTTGTGCAACACTAAACTCACAAATTGTTAGAAAAAATTCAAGGGAATAATTAACACCCATGGTTTTGGGGCTTATCTTTTTCTGGTAGAACTTTGTTGGGCTTGTCATTTATATGTAATCCATGTTGATGGAAAGTTTTACTCCTATTCCTTGATTTCAATGGCAATTTCACGTTTAGTCAGTGGCTTTGTATATAATTTAAATAATTTAAATTTAGGTACCTTAACAGGCATGGAAAATTTTACAGCGCCATTCATGAAATAGCATTATCTGGCAAGAGTGAAGGACTTTGGATTTGATCGATGTCCACGCAAAAAAGGATTAGATCGACTAATTTCCTTCAAATTTCAAGTGTGAACCAGATGCAATCCAAGTCAAAATCAGGCTAGCCTACTTGCAATTTAATAACAACTAACCATTTTACTCAAATGTTCTATCATCACGCCAATATCGCTAAATGATGGATCCTTTTGAAAATGTTATTTATTGATGTAATGGAAATGATTGATAATTTTTCAGTCCCCGTCATAATTATATCTTCTTAGAAAACTAAGGAAGATGATATCCAAATTTTAAAAATATGAGACATCTGCCCTATCTCATCTCAGTGGTTTTGAGGCAAGATGAACAGATGAAGGTCAGATTCTATTTGGATTCGAGTATTTATGAATATAGATCTAATCTAGTCTGTAATCCTGTGATCTTATTATTACCCACTCAATCTATAAATTCTATAAAATTTTCAGTCCAATCATCTAAATGAACCCTAACAGGATGTACAACAACCATTCATGAAAAGGAACCAATCAAGATATCCCTCACTAATTTTTATATAATTTTACTACGAACATTGAGTACATATAGTAATTATACACACCACCCACCCCCCCCCCCCCCCCCCCAAAGTACCAAACTTCGACATTGGCGATGAGCCTTTCCACTCCCTTCTGCCATGGTTCTAACACCTTTCAAGTCTTTGTTTCCATGAACAAGGCTTTATAAGTCCCCAGTATTTTGTCCCACATTACAAAAAGGGCTGGGAGTAGTTGCATCTACCACCCGAGAGCTGGTGATGAATGTCATGATAAGCAGTGTTGTTCTCAAAGGCCATGTGGAATGGAATATTTCAAGGAAGAATAATCCACAATACTCATCGATGGCTTTTATAGTTGCAAAGGAAAAAAAGAGTGGTAGGCTTTTGGTGACATCCGAGGATGAAGAGACGGTACCAGCCACGGTCTCAATGAGGATCCCATCCATAGGGTGGTTGTATTGAGCCCCAAAGGTGCATGGAACAGCGTTGTGGTGCATGTATCCATGCAAGAAATATCGTCATGTATCGAAAACTAACGTGGCGATTAGGATTTGTCCAGCCTGCAATGTGTAGAAGGTGTACGGTGGATACGTCGTGATGGCCACAATATCTTACCTTGTTATCTGCAAATGGGCTAAGGTCGATAAACACATCGAGTGCCGTCACCAACTACCGATGACAAGGTATTAGTTGATACGATTTTGTTTGAAATTTAAATGGAGTTATTTGAAGAAGGGAGACCAATTATATGAACCTAGCCATGTAAATGTTTAATGAGTTTTTGGACGTTTGATGATTTTTTTTTTTTTAAAAAAAAATTATACAATACTTTTTTAACTTTAGTTCGATCCGCTTAACCGCATGTATTTTAAAACGTATCAAACGGACCATTCTATATAATAAATTGTTTCAATATGATTTAACATTCACTTAAGCATGACGGCATTAATTTATCGTTGCAAAAGATAAAAATATCCCTTTCTCATTCGAAATGGATTCGATAGCAACCTTCCCAACCCTCCTTCCAATCCTGAGGGTTGTTCTCCAATTCCATGTTTGTAATGCTCTTTGACTTTCCAAAATTTCTATCTCTGTATACGATGGAAACTCTAGCTAGAATTGGTATAGGATGAAGCATGGCTAAAGATGCAATCGAGTCGAGTTGAAACATAAATTAGAAGTTCGAACTCAATTCGATTCAACATATTTAGATTTAAAATTCAACTTAAGATTGATCGAATTTAATATTTTAAAGTTGAATTCGACTTGATAAAAAATAATAAAACTCGAAATTAACTCGACTTCAATATAAACTAAACATACTCGAATTCAAATTCAAGTATCTGCCTACTAAAAATATATAAATTAATTAAATTATAAATAAAAATAATATTATTAAATATATATAAATTCGAATAGATTCATGAGTTGAATATTCTGCTACTCAAACTTAATAATAATTAAGTCGAGTTGAGCTTAAGTAGTTTACAAGTAACTCAACTCCTTTGATCTTTTAAGTACTGCTTTTGAAGTATGAAGCCTTTAATTATTTTATTTAGTAGAGAGAGTTGTATTATTTTTTATTATGCATAAGGCCATTCAGGAGTTAGAAAGTGCTTTTTAAATATAGAAAATACTTTCAAAAAGTATAGAAATGATAGGAAATAAAATATTTTTAAAAAATATTGAGAAATGCTCATTGATTTTTGAAAAAGCCCCAAAAACTCTAAGAGAAGCTCCATTTTAAAGTTGTTTCTCAAAACTGTTTGGCCAATATCAGAAAATTATTTTATATTATATTTTTATTATATTTAAATATTATATTATATTATAATAAATTTTATTTGAAAATATAAATTTTTATTAAAAAATTTATTATTTTGAGATCTATGCAAGTAGATGAATGAAGAGGCCGATATGCTTTAAATTTATGCAGTATGCGATTTTTAACTCTAAGTCAAGCTTTCAAATTTGTGCAGTTGGATGACAAAGAGGTTCAATGTGCTTTGATGTTTGCATGGGATATCAATTGGGGGTTATATACCAGGTATATTTTGAGATTTATATGGATAAAAGAATAAAAAGATTTGGAATGCTTTGCAAGTTGTGCGATAGATGATCTTTTACAATATGTCATCACCAAATGAGCACACAACTATGTTACCAAAAAAAAAAGAGCACACATCTAACGTCACCGGGGTGGCAATCAGATCGGATCGGATCAATACGGTTAGATCAAAAAATCGTCAATCAAATCCGAGCTATTTATTAAACAGGTCAAAAATTCAAATATGAATCCGATTGTTTATTAAACAGGTAATCCGATCCGATCCATTTAACTCGTTTATTAAATAGGTCAAATTAAGTTAAACGGATTAAACAAATTAAACGACCGAATTAAATGGGTCAGAAACAGATTAAATAAGTTTTAAACATGTTAAACAGATCTTAAACGGATTAAACATGTTCGGTTAATGGGTCAGAAATAGATTAAACAGATTAAACATGTTAAATAATTATCTGACTCAATTCAACTGAATATTAAACAGTTAAACGGATCAGATATCTAAAATTCAAATCGACTTATTTATTAAACGATTATCGTTTATGATCCAAATTCGTTTAGCTTAATCAAATCTGATCGAATATGGATCTAATTGATAGATCGAATTATATTTTACCAGCCTAAATATCGCTGATGAACCAGCAGGCACCCATACGGAAGGAATAAACATAGATAAGATAATCTTGTTTTTGAAAGTTGAAATAATTAAATTATATAATAATAAAAATGTTTTTAATTGTACAAAGAATCGCAACCGTTTATATCCGCCCGCACCGATGAAAAGCCACCTCAATCCACCTGCCGCGGACACCCCCACCGTGGAGCCCTGGCAATAGGTCCGCCAGGAATTAAATATCTCCCGCTGGGAACTAACACGAAGCGGCCCGGCCTGGACCCCGAAGGCGGTCACTCTCGCCTACTCACCATCAGCCCTTCCCCCGTTCCTCATGCGTTTCGTCCGCGCCGCGTGGACGAAAAAGACGCACACCGCCGTACTGAGGGTGACCGGACCCTCGGCTCACCCAAGGGACCCTATAAATATTAGATTATACCCAAAGTCTCCGACTTTAGTAAAGGAAACGAAAGCGATTCGCCGATTCTTTCACTCCGTTGGCCAAAACCCCCGTCCCTTCTCTCCTACTTAGCTTTCTCTGACGGACAGACTCGCGGCTGACGGTGATCGGTGCGGGCGAATTAGGGTTAGGGTTTCATTGGGGATTGGGAGAGATGGTGGTGGACAAGGGGAAGAAGGCCAAGTTCGCGGAGCGAGGGGAGGAGGACTCTGATCACATCGGCGGCGAGTCGTGCTTTCGATAGAGAAGCTCCAGGAGATTCAGGACGAGCTCGAGAGGGTAATGGCCTCTGTTTTCTTCGAATGCTTTTCACATTTTTGTCTTTTCTTGTTTTTGTATTTTCCCATTCTTGAAGGGAGAATTTGGAAGGAATTCGAGCACCTGTGCTGAATTGTTGACCTATCAATTGTAGATATTTGTTTACTTGTAAGAGAATTACTTTCGAGATTTATTATTTTTTTCCTCTTCGCTTCAGTTTGATGGCTGATGGTTAAAAACTGATGATTCTTGGTGAGGAAATCATGATTTTTTAATTAAAATTTGCTTTTTTGATGCGTCGGTTCGATGAATTTATTTCTTTACCAAGAGAGTTTTGCTTAATTTCGGTTTATGAGAGTATGTAGTATTTTAGTTGTGTTAATAGGCGATGGTCTGTGTATTTTTAACAATTGGAATTATTTATGAAAGATTTTTAGACGGCCATGAAATTGCGTAATTTTGAGAATGAAATCAGTTTATATAGTGCCCTCTTGTTGCTGAAGTAAGATTTCTAATTAAGAATTTCTTTTGTATGTGCTTGCACGAAAAAAGAGTTCGTTAAATTTATAGTTTTGACATCTAAAAGTTGCCGCCTTTATTCAGAAAGGATAAACACCCACCGGATAATATTCTTGGGTATGTCTGCTGCTCGTAAATGACCACCATTCTTTTTTTAGTTATGTTTATATTCTTGTGGACCGTGAATGCATGCGCCTAATGTTTATTCTTACGGCCAAATGCCGGCCAATTTAGCGTTGACTTTTCATTTTTGAGGGAACACAGAGGTCCAAATACCTTAATAATAAACACATCTTCTTCCCTCCTTTTGTGCTTCTCTAATTTTGTGTTTTATAGGTCAATGAGGAAGCAAGTGATAAAGTTTTGGAGGTGGAACAGAAATATAATGAAATACGCAGACCTATTTATAGGAAACGGAATGAGATCATCAAATCTATTCCAGACTTTTGGTTGACTGCAGTATGTTTTCCATCTGCATTTATGTTTCAATTGCTATCGGTAATTGAACAAATTGTCATTCAATTAGTTTTTACTCATCTTTGCAGTTTCTGAGCCATCCGGCACTTAGCAATCTTCTGAGCGAAGAGGACCAAAAAGTCTGCTGCCATTAGTCAAATATGTGCAAATTTTAGTTCGAATTTCGCTCATACTATCCTTAGATTTTATTTATGGATTATGCTACTGCCCATGAAATTCATACTGCAATTAAATCTTGATCCACATTTATCCATAACTTTATTCTTGGAGATTCAGATTTTCAAGTATCTGGAATCGTTAGATGTGGAAGATTTTAAAGATTTGAAGTCAGGCTACTCCATAACTATTGTGGGTGTTCTTTTTATTTATCTGCTCGTGCTTTAGCTGATATTAACTCCCTTTGTGATCTAATGTGTTCAGTAACTTGCTTTGTTTTGTCTAATATGGTTTTTGTGATGTTCAGAACTTCTCCCCCAACCCTTATTTTGAAGATACAAGCCTTAAAAAGACATATGCCTTCTTTGATGAAGGAACAACTAACATAATTAGTACAACAATCGGGTGGAAGAAGGGGATGGTAAGGACAATCCCTTCAAGAACATTGTGGTATATATTCTGACTTATGACCTGATGTGGATGCCACAACTAATGTTTCTTCACCACTATATTTGAAGAATACTGCAAATGGTGTTGCTTATGATAAGAGTGGAAATAAACGACCCTTCCTGAGGAGAGGTTGGTTTTAATCTCCCTACCTACCTTGTTTCTATCTTAACACAAAGTAATATTACTGAGCTTATCTTTTTGTTTTTTTTTTTTTTTTGGGCAGTTGTAATGATATTTATCCATGTAGCTTAACTGCTATAAAATTTGCTGCATTGATATGGTGACATATAATTGGTATAGCTGAAGTTTTGGGTTACCCTGTTTATATCTATACTTTTGACTTTTGGCTACCAATGGAATTCCAAATGCTTCTGACCCCATGTTATTTAGCCTTCTTCTGTGGGATCATTGGATGCAAAACTATTTTTTCATAGATATCTACAAATAATATAGTTCTTACATGAATTGTCAATAATGGGGTTAGTGTAACTCTATATTGCTTTGCTTAGAGCTACATGATGGGACAATTTAAACTGAAGAATTTGAACATATGGGATAATGTATTTTCGATATAGAAAAATTCATGTTGTCATGCTACATTATCGACTTTGGGACATCTATGAACCTAGTCCACAAGTTCTGTAGGAAGTCTGATGGAGGGTTTCTGATTCTAGTCATCTGAAACTTTGGACCTTGTAGGCAGGAATCAAGGTGTGCTGCCCTTGCCACGAGAGTCTCATAGGCACAAAGAAAGACAACATGGCCCATTTGTTGGCATTGCTGGGTGAAATTAGTGCATCATGCAAATTTCATTAATATAAGGGCAAGGTTGATTTCTGCTTATTTGTTAGGTTGATTGCCAAGGAAAGTAGCAATGGATGCAGTCTATGCCTGGTCATTGATTAATATTTGGCTGCCAACCTTTTATATGTGGGAGATGGAACATAGCATTCTAGTGCATTATGAGGAATGCTAATAATTTGGGACATGCTACTCATTAGGGGCATGCGGTTAGTAATTTTGGATTGTCATACCTTTTGTTTCATGCAAGTGTCTTTGTATTCCCAATTCTATTAATCACCACCTATTGGTTGTTGAGCAAAGACGGATCTAGGAATGACCCCCACCCCCTTTTTGTTGTAGAGGGCAGGGTGTAGGGGACAAAAGAAAATGCAAATGAAAATATCTTGTAAAGACAAGGGCCTCATTGTAAAAGTTTACATTAAACAAAGGGTGGAACTTATAAAAAGAACCAAAGATTAAAAATCAACTTTAAAGTAAATGAATGGATGTGAGAGATGTAAATTTAATACACTTATATGAAAAGCCAAATTCCTTATGCATGATGCATGTGACACAAAAACTCAAATGAAGAGAGAGAGAGAGAGAGAGAGGGGGATGTGGATTTCATTCAAGAATCATAACCCACAGGAGGTGCCACCCATTAAGGAAGGGTTAAGAAATTGTTAGAAAGGAAAAAGGGCAAAGAAACAGAGTTGCTTATGATTATGAGAAAAAGCTAATCATTAACAAAATTGAGTTGAAAGGGTTTGAGTATGGTTTGCCGAACTATCCTGAATCAAATGGTTCGAAGCATGCCAAATCGTACCGGCAGCTAACCGGTGTGGTTCGGATATACGATTTGGAACATCAGTAAAACGGAGCGAGGGAGAAGAAAAGAGAGGAAGAAAGAGAAAGAGGAGGAGAGGGAATGAGAGAAAGAGGCCAATGGTGGCCCGTCGAGGCCTTCGGGGCTCGTAGTCCTCTGCGAGATGTGAGAAGAGAGAGGAAGAGGGGGAAGGCGGCAGGGAGGCTGTCGAAGGACCGCCATGTGGTCGTCGAACGGCTCAAATCGGTCCCATAGTCGCCATGGGTTCGAAATAGAGATGACGCTCCTGTTTCATCGCTTTTTTAAAAAAACTATGATAAACAGTGGAGCTAACAATGGGTTTACTGGCTTCACTTAGCATTGCCATTGTTTCGAACCCACAACGAGCGCGGACAAATTGGGCCGTCCGACGCCATGGTGGACCTTTGGTGGCATCCCGCCGCCTTCCCTTCACTCTTCTCACTCTTCCCTCTTTGTATCTCTTTCTGCTCTCATTTCCTCTCGCAGAGCTCGGGAGGCCACAACGGCCCTCCGAGGGCCTCCGTGGCCATCTGGTACCACTGCTGACGTCTTCATCTGCCTCCCTTTTCTTCCTCTCTCTTCCTCCTCCCCCCCCTCCCCTCTTTTTCTCTCTTTTCCTCCCTTGTTCATCCCTCATTTCCATATTGCTTTGGATCCGGTATGCTCCGGTACAAGTGAAGAGCCATATAATTATAAAGATGATTTGAATGATGAATCCACCTATTGAACAATTCTTTGCAATAGTTGAATTATCAGAAAAGAGCATGAGAGTGTTGAATTTTTGTGTGCCATTGTCGTGTTTGATTCTACTGACTTTTTTTTTTTTTATCTGTAGCACTTTTTGTGCAAAGATTCTGTTGATGGTGTGGACTATTGACTTGGAGAAAACAAGGAAGATGGTTGACATAATATTTGAACAACTTTCAATGTCTTGCTGCACACAAGAACTTACACATACACACAATTGGCTTGTGAATTTCACTATTCATACAACAATTAACCTTGTTAGTCATTAATTTAACATATTAATGCAATTTATGCTACTTGTATCTTATTTCTTCCATTTTATCTGATGATCCAGTTTCTTTAGCTGGTTTGGTGAAACTCAGCAGAAAAGTATCTCAGAAGGGTTTTCTGATGAGGCAAGTTTTTGAAAGCTGTAACTGGACAGATCATCCTTTCTTGTTTCTGCTTCACTTAAAGCAAATTTTTACAGTTCATAATTCAGATAGGATGTGATACTTAATGATAACAACATATGGGCTTATGATCGTATGATATGCTGTCCTTCATCTTGCTGATCTTTGTTGTTAATGTAGATTGAATCAAGCCAGCTTTACCTATTTTCTTTTTAGATATTTGCTTGTAGGATGTTTCATCTGATTTTTTTTTTTTTTAAAAATCCAGTGTGAAAGTCATCTTATTGGTCATAAATGTGCAGGTGGCTGAGATAATAAAGGAAGATTTGTGGCCCAATCCTTTGAAGTACTTCAATAGTGTGAGTTGTTACTTACGTTTGCTTGTTTTGATACCTGGGATTTATTTTTGCACTGGTAAGTTCATTGTGTTTGTATGAGGTGGACTAGAATCCAATTGACCAGATTTGAAGTTGAATCTGGTCAATCCTCAGAGACAATGGGTGGCCAACATCAATGATCCGAATATTGGATATGATTTGTTATCTTTAAACTGCTTATAGATCAAAATTTTATGTGATTTGGAGACCCCGAGCTTTTGTATCGAGTGGTAAAAAATAAACAGTTTAAATAAGATGATACAATGCCCCTTTTTGACCGCTTGATGTGCAAGCTAGGGATCTCCAATCATATGAACTTTGGTCCACAAAGAAGTTTTGAGATAGTAAATCATATCCAATTTTTTGGATCATCACATCGAAATTCTATCATCCATCAAAACTGACCAGATCTACTCTAAGTGTGGTTGATACACACGCACGCACACACGCACACTTAGATTAACTTCTTGCAAAAGAGAAGCTCAACAATTTTGAAATCAATGGTAGACCATCAAAATTGAAGATGCAAAGCATTGAAGATGATCTATACTACAAAAAATGCCTAGAAATCAAAATTCATATATATTGGTGGTCTGTTACCTATGCTTCAACTTGCTACAAAATAATTGGTAGCAACTACATGTGTGAAATATATGATAGGGCATATAAATTGGAAATCCAGATTATGCAGCATGATCTACCAACTTCAAAATATGGGTAGATTTAAATTCACTAGGTTTTGATGATTAGGTCATAGTAAATGAAAATAATTTTTATAACCTCATTGTGTCTGGATAGAATTCCTCACCGTCTTAATAACACAGTTCTCCTTTTTATAGGAAATTCTTAACTGACATATTGGGACTCCAATATCACTTCATTATATCCTGCTTTTCTAGATCTATCTTCTATCCAGACTTCCGTCCTCTGTATAGCATCATTGTCATTTTCGTCTAGATGCTATCATGATCATTAAATTTTCTTTGACTTAAAATCCTAATTATTGAATCCCAAGGTGTTTCCACCTAAGCTCTCTTGGAGGAGGTTTCCAAAGAGCTTGGATCCTCTTCAGTTCAGAATCTGGATCCTCAACCTTTTCTTTTTAAACTGATATTTGAAATAATTTCAAAATGAAAGAGAAGAAGGGTTTTTAAAGGATCCTACAACTGCATGCCTACTATTAGGCCTCCTAAAATTCTGGAATTCTTGATTTAAAGGATCATACAAGAAGTTAGTTGTTGTCTATATATGGAATTGATTAACATTTCTTGACCTAATCTTAGCCATCCATCATTGAATGAATGGATATTATTAAGAAATTGGGATTTCTTTTCTCTTTAGAACTTGAATGAAAATGTTTGTGTTAGAAAAATGAATGGAATTATCAATTCATTGCTGTTTTTTTGGTTCTTTATTTTGTCTTCCCCACCTCCTAATGTTTTCTGTCCCTGT
Source organism: Elaeis guineensis (assembly GCF_000442705.2). Taxonomy (NCBI): domain Eukaryota; kingdom Viridiplantae; phylum Streptophyta; class Magnoliopsida; order Arecales; family Arecaceae; genus Elaeis; species Elaeis guineensis. Next base: position 82,873,587 of record NC_025999.2, read on the forward strand.
TCTCTTCTCCTTCTTCCTTAGAGGCAACTCTCTCTTTCTCTCTCTCTGTCTTTCTTTTCAGGTAACTTAGAGGGAGGCTTCTCAACTGAGTTTGGCACAAAATCCATAAAATTCAAGACCTTCCAATTGGATGCATTATCTCCATTTCGAGTTTGCACTGAACCTGGGTGGCATTCTCTTACTGGGACTTGTATATTCAAGCAAATAATGCTAAATTAAGAAACTCCAACCAGAGCCAAGAAAAAGGAAAATTTAGCAAACAACTCTTGCAAACTCTTAAGAGAGACAGTTAGCATTCTAATACTTGGAGCTTAGAACCAGTTGGAGCTATGGAACTTGATAGTTAAACTAATTAGAGTTTGATTTCTATCTCTTTATTTTAGTGAAAATAAATTTCAGGTCCAACGTGCATTTGAACATGTGAAATTTCATGAGACAGTGAGAGAGAATTACCCCAAGATTTAATATGCTTTTATCCCTTGCCGGTGCAGGAGGCTGATGAGGAGGATTTGATGGGGATGAAGATGATGAAGAGGTAGTTATGTAAATGTTTCTTGTCATGGTTATTGCTACTTGTTTAATGCACTTAATTCTCTTAGTGGAACGACCTTTGCTGGATTCTAGCTTCTTCTGGTTTTCTAACTCTTTGTCAACAGGTAAATAAATTTGGGCACCTTAAATTTTTTTGAGTAAGTTTGACATGTCAGATGAATCTAGAAATTCTAGACACTTGATGGACTGTTAGTCACCTTATATAGCAATCTTAAAAAGGAACAGCTTATTCACCGTAAAATTAAACTTAAAAAGCTAGATAAATGATAAAATGAAGCAGAATCAATAAATATTGTGCATCATTGTTTTCTGTTCTCTTGTTATGAACCATTAATTATGCCTTGATATTCTGAAGCAAAAATAATACCTTAAAAAGAACTGATCTTTCCTATTCTTTAAAGTATAAATTCAGTTCAATAAAGCAAAACGCCAAAACTTATTATGTGGAATTCCCACCATTTTCTTTGATATATGTTTTTCTACTTTGTATGCAGTGCTGACTGACTTAACCTCAAATAACTGTAAAAATTCATTTTTTTTATTTTAAATGTTACACCTAATCTGAATCAGCTAAGGAAAAAAGATAGGGGAAAGTGAAGTTAAACAACCATGACTTGGACTCTCCTTCTGGCTCATATCTATGTTACATTTGATACTATCCTTTTTGATCCCTCTTGGTCTTCTTTCCATAATTCAGTAAATAATATAATCTCCCCACCCAACAGAATTGGAGTCTAGATATCTTCAACATCTGGTCAAATGTAGACATGGACCCATTACCCTTTAGCAATACAATTGAATTAGTCACTAGTTCCTGAAAACGTCCAGACTCTTTGACAATACAATCTGAAGTCATTATTTATTTGGTCCTTCAATATTCTATCGAGGTCAAAAGAAACACAGTTCGGCAAATCAAAGAATTCGACATTAGCAAATTAGTTGTCTAAACTCGTTGTTTATGGATCAACGTTTATCTAACATAAACATTCACCCATGAAACGGGAACACATCTCAGGTGCTACTATGTATTTGAACTTCCCCTTCTTTCTCAGAACTTTCTGTGAATTCTCGTATGAGATGGTTGATATTGGGGCCCCATATGAGACTGGTATCTAGTCATTTGTGTTGTTGTATCTTGTATTGCTTCCCCATTTATCATCAAGGGTGTTGAATTGTTTTCATCTTCTTATCATGAGGTGAACTTTACCTTTACTGAACTACTTGAAGTGCCTAAGCTGACTGGCAGTATAAGCGGACATCAGAATGAAGTGACTACTTAACTGGGACTGTAATGGTATCATAAAACTACTTATATTCTTCAAGCGGACAAATGAAGCTTTATGTGCTGTTGTCAATGCAGAATAATGGAATCTTTGACATTGGAGGCAACCCAAATTATTCCCCTTGGCATTCCTCTCTTTGGATGCTTTATATTAGCAGTTAAAATGCAGTCAAAGAACTGCTAACATCTAGAATGGCCACAGGACTGTATTTGATTTGTTTCTTGATCTATTTGTCTGTAGGACACCGACTTTGAAGACGAGGATGATGATCAAGCTGATGAAGATGACAGCTAATTTTTAATTCATTGTTCTCTTCTATTTTTGGCTTCTTAGCATGTTTCTCTGGCACAGTGAAGCTAGCATTTCAGAAGTGCCAGAATGTATAGAGGATGGCGACTAAAGAGGTCTTTGCTTATTTATGCTGGGACATGAGACTATGAGGGTAGTAGGTGCGCCTTGGATGTACGGTCTGTTCTATATTTTTTGGTTGTTTCCTGGGCACCAGTTCATTTTTTACCCGAGATTGTGACGACAAACTTTACCTCCTTTAGACACCCTGGTGATCTACCTGGCATCCAGATGGGGGAAGAAGTTTAGCTCTTGGTTTTAATTTGGCTTGTTGGAGCACCTCCTTTTTCATACCCTGTTTATATTTCATCTACTCACCAAATTGAATCATGCCACTGCCGGTGCCCTCTACTGTCTCTGTCCCATTGTTTATGCAATTTTTATGGTACCTGGAGAAATTGTTTGCTACCCTTGGTGAGCTTGGGCCGTGGGAGAAGCCTGTGTGACTGGAGTTCCTGGCTGCATGCAAAGAACCTGTTCTATCTAGAGCACTCAAGGTTCATGCCCTGTTGCTGAATCCCTGTTAACTTGACACCAGAGCTGTTTAGCCGAGTCTCGCTGGCACAATGGAAGAGTCCTTAAAGTAATCAGGCTGTTGAGAGATTAAATTATTGAAGAGTGGTTGACAACCGCTGATGCCCTGCTGGATCCCATGAGTATGGGCAGGTGAAATATGGTTGTGCGTTAATTTCTCTAGTAATGCCCGGTTTGTTTAACAGAAATGTTTCCACCATTGATAAAAGATTTCATTATCTGCAACATGAAATGCATGTTACGTTTCTTGCGTGGATGAAGCAAAACTTTAACCCAGTTTCATTTTGCCACTGACACGTTGCAAGACCTAAGCAAAACTTCTACAGCAGCCTAGTGGGGAATTTCCATATGACGGAGTTATTTGGTGACAGTATTTTGTATGGACGGTACGCTACTTTTTGTTTGATTAACGCCATTCGTTAATAAAACCAATAAAATAAGGTATTTCAGAGAAACATTGTTAGCAGCATCATTCCCGGTGGCGATCTCTCGCTTGTCTCTCATTAAGATGAGATCAGAATGAAGCTATAGATTTAAATTGGGCATGCATGCGGCCAATTTGGTTTCTTCTTGCCATGCTTCGGAGGGGGGGAGGGGGAGCGAGAGAGAGAGAGAGCCTGCTTTATATGGTATGAGGTGCTCCTTTTTGCTATTAAAAAAAAAAAAAATCGAAGTTGGAGGGGAGTGATCTGATGCATTTACCTTTCCTAGATGTGGCCATAGGATCCTAATCTATGTTCGATACGGATTGAATTGGGATGAATAAATAATTTTCTTCGTTATATAGATGAATTAATGAGTATGTATTTCAATATCATGAAAATCAATGAATCAGTATCATTTTTAAACATCGTGCCCGAACATTCAACAATTGTTCACATCCTGATATTTAACCGCAATTCGATATTCACCGTGATTCAATCGGATCATGCCATTGAAAATAAAAATCCATTCCATTCGGATGCCACCTAACGGCTCCTTCAATCTCTTATTTTCTTTTGTGTAATTGCTAAACTCAAAATTAATTTTCGTAATTTTTTGAGGACTACAGGCCCAGCCAACTCGGTGAGGGATGGAACCTAAAGTCTCTCGGATCAACAAAGGAGACTTTACCAACTCAATTGGCACCCTTTACTGATTACAATAAGTATTTTAAGTTTATTAACGATATCCAGGGTAAGATTAAGAAAAAGATATACGGGAACCAAGGTGTTCAAAACTGCTCATTAAGAAACTGACAGTAATGCTTTGACTTTACAATAATTAGTTAGCAGCCAAACAAAACCACAGAAAATGCTGAAGTCTAAGGTGCCACAAAGTGAAGAGCAAGTGGCAAAACCAAAATATTATGCAACATAAACCTTTAAGAGGAGCATAAAACAAGAGTGAAAAGAATTTTACATGATCCTCTGCAAGCTGTATATACATAACAAAGCAGTTTTGCATCATTAATGATGGACAAGAAGCAGACTTTATCCCACTTTATCATTCCTCAGCGGCTCCGCGTACCAGCAACTGACAAGAATCCTTACATCAACTATTATTCTGCAGCTCATCTTGACATCTCAGGTCAAGATTGTTCAACTTCACCATTACTAACCAACTGGTAGCATAATTGAAAACAATGTCAACATGAAAGAAATTCAGGTATTCATACAGAACTAGAAATATAATATTTAGGTAATACACAATTGGCTGTGGCATGCAATAAAAAGTACCACTAATCAAGATGCACACAAGCACGTATCTGTTAGCAAACTTCTAAAGGCAATGGCATTACTTCTTCCATCTGGCAGTATAATAAAACTTTGTGCAAAGTAAGGTTTCTTTTGAGCAAAGCAGTGGAAAGTGGAGTGCAAACAATACCACAAAAATCCAATTATCTTATTTTCCAAGGCACATGAATCAGGGATTCTTCCTTAGAACAACAAAATACCAGGACAAAGTATCACGAAAAAAATGATTCTAAGAAAGAAGGATTCAGTTCACCTTGTTAACCTTCAAGACAATTTGTGGATTAATTCTGAGTCATTAGCATTGGATGGTTGATAATTTATACAAATAGCAAATATCACAATAAGCAACCACAACAAAGAAACAAAATATCTAAAATTGTATTCCAACAATAATTAAGTTGTAGAAACTCGAAGACATGATGTTCAACCAGACCTAGCAACATGATACGTAAAGAGCAGAGAGACAGCTGTAAATGAATCAACAAATTCCAGTATCAAAGTAAGAGTTCCTATATCATGTGCTAGAGTGAGACTAATGGTAATATTAAAGAATTAAAAATGTGTCGTCTCCTTTGCCAAACCTAAAGAACCCCACATTTAGAGAGGGTCAAATATAAATCATATAAGATGATGTACATGGTTTAGATCTTCTTAAGTTTTGACAAAGTTTCAGTAGAAACATATGAAGCAAGCCCCACAAGTTCGTTGCAGCCATACAGAGAAACCAAATATTATGAAGAGAATTTGTAAAATAATCCTATTTGGGAGAAGCCAAACAAAGCATAGGTATCTGCCATTCACTTGGAAACAATTTAAAAAATTGTGTCATAAAGATTTTATAAATCTATCACTACTTGAAGTCTCCAAAGTTAATCAGATCATTACGATACAAACATATACATCGGAACTGCATAGCTTTCAATGACTTTTAAACAGTAATAAAAGGAGTATCTTCTGGGCAGTATTGGATCAACTAAAGCAATAAAGACTTCCACAAAAGCTTGTAATTTATAGTAGCATCCAAGTTGCATGTTACAAATTCTTGTTATACAACAGAACTTTCACAACCATCCTCTACCATTTTTAAAAAAAGATTTTTTATTTTCTAGAATAAGAACATTCCAAATGAAAGAACAAAAATGAGCTTCGATATAGGATTCACTGCAATTAAAAGTCTGAGTTATAATACCAGAGAACCAATCAACTCATATGCTTCCATTACTTTTGGATCTTCCTCATCTTCATACCCGACTTGCAGTATCCTTGGGCCATTAACAGACCATAGAGCTCTTCGTCCAGCTTCCTGGGAAAATTATAAATAAATCAGATCTCTTTTAACTGAGTCACTGAGATGAGACACGAATGAAGTAAATGATTTTGAAGAATGAAGAAGCATAGCTCTGTTAAGCCTCATCTGAAGTCTCAACCAACTGGACTTCTTTATTACAGTAAATTTGTTAGACTAGCAATCATATTAAATTTCAGCTATCATCTATTAGTTCGCATATCTACCAGTGCTTTCTAAACAAGACAACTCTTGGTGTCTATTCACATGTGAAAAGGCAGATGTGACCATGTTCAAGCAGGACTGCTTCATTAAACCCTGATAAAAATCAGACAAACTAAGTAATCATTCTAACAAAGTGGAAAGCAAGAATGTCCACTTCAGAAGTTAATGAAAATTTCATAAAAATTGACTGAGATGATGCTGACTACTCAAAAATCAGATCTTCGAAAGTAGACATAGAGATGACCACAAACATGTAGCATAATATGAAAATATTTTTTTTCTGAGCATAAATTATATATCCATCACGATCAGTGACCTGACCTGCAAGGAAATCAAGTAAATAGCTTCCAATGCTTGTTTACGGATTTCTGGATCATTGACTGGTTCCCGCTCATGGGAAAGCGCATTACCAAGCTCCAGAGGCATTTTTGACCTATCTTCCTCACTATAAACCTGTTATTAATTAACCAGAACAAGACATAAGTTGTACTGCAATCAATATCACATGATGTAAAATTTCTAATAAGCCAGACTACAAAGAAGTTAACCATAAGCATGACTATGTGTAAAAAAAATCAAATTTAATTTAAGAAAAAACCACCAAAAGAGCTACAAGATCAGGAACCAACAACATCATCAAAATAAAGGAATGGCAGTACAAGTGAACATGGAAAACAATCATAAAGAAGCAAACCTAAGACCAGAAAGAGTAGTTGCTTCGTTGAAAACACAATAATTTCCACGAACTTCCCTAACTTCCAATACAACTGGAAGAACCACTATGGAGTTTGTAAAGGCCGTTGAAGGACCTGGAGAGCTAAAGCATCTTCCTAAGGAAAGATTCTTGATGACTTATATCCTTTTGACTCTCGAGTTTTGACACAGGCATAAAAATAGGAGTAGACATTGGTTGGTAATACCAGTGATGACCAGTAGTTCTATGTCTCACTAAAAACATGAATAAGACTCAAAGGAACTTTGAAACTTCACCAGCGTTCTACTAACCTGAGATTCCAAGTTCACTAGAAACTGAAACTCATAAACGATTCACACTGTCTATTTTTGACACAGCAATAGATAAGAAGTTAATCTTGCTATCACCTTACATAGTAAGTTTGGTTTCAGGAAGCAATGGCTGGTTATTTATAGCTTTTCTAGTGCACACTGTACAAGGGTGTCTGAAAATGAGAGAAAAGCTTCTTGCCAACAAAGCTGAAGCTTTGGAGTATTTTCACCTAGTTACCTTTTCTAACTACAGATTTAAGATATTTTCCAACACCAGAAATCCTTTCAAGACAACTATAGATAACTAGAAAAAGTGATCAAGCTTCATGTTTTTCCCTCATAAAACCAGAAATCTCACACAAGAAAATCCATCTAGTCAAGAATCTACTTTGATAAATATTTACCTTATTTCCAGCTACAGGCAGTAGCAGAGCAGGCCATAGAAACTCTGACATCAAAAGCAGATTCTGCAATTGACTATCAGCTTCAAAACAACAATTTCTGATGGTCCCAGATACCTGCAGGATATTATAAATAGTATAAAAATCAAGTGGGAAAAAACAAAGAAAGCAATTATTTAAACAAAATTTAAGATGCTAAAATGACTAGAGAAAAGAATGCATCAGTCAAAAATCAATAGCCTTGAACTGATGCAGCATCGTGAGAGGCACTTACAAGAATGGCAAAATATTCAGAACCTGTATTGTTGGTAGAATAAATAATCTAATCAGAGGATGAGAACAAGTTCCTCTATTCTACACTATGTCAGCATTTCATGAATCCATTTTTAACGGTGTGATCAAGGACTAAGGTACTAGAATGTATGTTAAATGTATATCCTAGAAGCCAATATGGCTGACACATTGTAATTAATTTAGGTCACAATTTTGTACTTAATATATTGATATGATCAATAAAAGGATAAATTCTTTTTCAAGTGTAATGTGTTCTTGAATCATCCATGGAATTAATTTCGATACATACTCTCGAGGTGTTGAGAATTAGAGACATGTATTTAATTCCTAAAGGCTCCCGGTCATAGGATCATCATGAAATGGTGACAGATCCGGATAGACTGACGCACAAATCGCTTCCTTCAGGATAGATGGGTCTTTAATCTACTGTGTAGAGACATAGGACGACGAGTGCGGGTGATTGTTAGAGAACAAGTAGCACTGAGCGTGACCATATGAGAGATCACTTGAATTTCTATTCAATCGTCAGTGATTGTCTCGACGTTGTAGTTGTGTGTCTGGTCCTTTGACTTGAGATAGCACTACTGCTCGCAGTGAACTGCTGGAGTTTGATGACACATAAACATGGGTCTCAATGAACTTTTATAGTGGATATTGATGACAGTTGATCACTGTAGGAGTAGGGTGCGCATCAAAATAGGATCTATCAACCTTGATAAAGAGGATAGTTCTATGGATTTGAGAAGCTAAGTCCAAGAATTTGTGGCCACAGTAGAGTGATTGATGGAAAGAATTTCATAGAATTATATCTGAACTTGAGCTAATCAAATCTATCATATGACTGATGTTGAGGTTTGATAATTTATCCATGACTGCCATCTAGTCGGGACTCACGATAGAGGACTGAATCACACGTTAACTACACCTAGAGGTTCATTTCAGTTCTATTGGGTTGTCACGACATACTGCTAGATGTCACTGGTGGATTGTGAGAGCTCATTAGGATTGTTCCGGATCGACAATCCTTGCTGAGTTAGAATGGAATTGTTCCGATCTATTGAAAAGAGTTTCAATGATATAATGATAAGATCATTATATATCTCACTATCAGATAGAATTGAACCTATGGGGTCACACAATAAAGGATTAAGCCTGGAACAAAAATTGAGCTTATGAAGTGTCAATTGGGTTTAGAGAAGCCCATTGGGTTCATGGTAACCTTGCTAGTACATGGTTGGATCCAATTCCTCTTTTCGTTGGGATTACTTATTTGATAAGTTAATTCTAACTTAGTTACCTACAGGAATAAGATTCATGAGACTCCAATTGTTGGGTGTCTAAGGTTATGGATCACATAATTAAGGGTGCAAGTCTCTTATGAATCTCGTTGATAGTTATTATGGGACGCCACTTTGAATGTTCAATTTGGGCATGTCCATTGATTAGAGGGTCTTTAGTTCTCATATGGGGTGCCTCTTACGTGCAAAATAGGATGTCTAATTATGGGTGTAAGGGCTCCAATAGTTGGCCCTAATGGCTTCCTAATGTAAGTTGGATAACTTAAGTTAATAAGAATCCTAATGCAAGTGGACTTGTATTATATGATTGAATAGGATTCAATCTTTGTGCCTATAAAAAGGACCTCCCCTAAGGTCTTAAGATCACTCAAGCCAGCCTCTCTCCACCCCAAGAGAACCTCCACGCCCTCTCTTCCTCCCTTTTTCTCTTCTCCTTAGGCATCCCCACGTCATACAACTTGGGACGCGCGTCCCAAGTTTTGCACACGCCCAAAGCATTGGACGGCTCTTCATCTGCTAGTTGTTGGTCTCTTGTAGCACTACAAAATAAAGAGAAAGGCTAGAGAGGAAGAGAAGATAAGGATCAACGAGAAAGATCAAACGTTGATCGCGATCTAGGCTTCGTTCAGATTTAACAAGCTGAATTTTGAAGAATCAAAATTCAGATCTTAGAGGACTATTCCAGGCTGATCCCGAGTGGATACTCATAGAGGCCGGATATTTATAAGGCTAACAGAGAGTCTCGTCTCTTCCAGATCCAGATTGAAGAAAGAGATTGCGAAAAAGATATGTGATTTGATCACAATTTAAATTTCAGCATATATCAATTTCAGCATATGAAATAGATCCACGTAATTTTATATTTTTATGCATGCAAAATTCAGATTAAAATTATTTTAATCTTATTCTCCGCTGCGGTGTTTAGAAAATTAAGTTTTTGAAACACATATGCATGCTTCAAACCTCAAATTCCAACACTGGTATCAGAGCCATGGATTTTCATATGCTAATTTTGATATACATATTTTTGAAAAGATTTCAAAATTAATTTTTTCCTTAATACATGAGATGTATGGATGAATCTTCAAATCTGAAATCTAATTTTGGATTTAGTTTTAGAACATATAGTTGATATGTAGTTGCATGCATAGATCTGAATTTTGATCTAGAAAGAGTTCTAATTAATGTTCATGTGAAATATAGATGCATACATGAAGTCTAAATTTTTTATGATATGAATTTTGATTCATATATGTGATATATGATTACATATTTAGATCATAAATTTATTTTTAATCTTATTCATGACTAGTATATGAGATATAAAACATCATGCTTAGATCTGAAATTTTATTTAGATCTAATTATACATGCATATATATGATATATGTTTGTATATTAAAACTTACAAATTATTTTTATGTTTTAAAACTTACTTTAATGCAAAAATTTAGATCTGAAATATGATTTTAGAATCTAAATTTATATTTGTGCATGAGAGTTTTGGTCATGAAAAAATCAAAAATTAGATCATGTAATAGGATTACATCTAAGATTTTTGATTTGAGTCATATGGGTCTAATTCGATTAAATAATTAGTCAAACCGAGTCAAGTATTGAATTGAGTTAGATCAATTAAGTTAATGATCATACAATTATTGTTGATCAAATCGATTGAGTCCATATGTAAAATCGATTAACCTAAAGACCTAATTTGGCTCGTTGGTTTGAACCCGATACGCTTGAGCTAACCAATTCTGATCAATCACCTATTGGTGTCTAAGACAAGTTAATGAGAGTGGTTATTTAATTGATTCGTTAGCCGACCTAACCAATTCATTGGTGTCTAAGGAAGGCAATGGGGGACCCCACCGTTCTCCACTTACCTGGCTAATTTGAAAGATTGGATCTTGAATTAGGTTGCTTACATTTTGGTTTGCCCATGCAGTTAGATCAGTCATATGATGATTGATCAGTCATAGGCCTTCCACCATTGTAGATGTGCGGACGTGTTATCGACGTTGATTGTTCTCACTGGTCACAGTGGTTCAGTTGCATCGGGAACACGCAACTACTCTATTAGCAAAGAGTTGCTCCAGGATAAGGATGGGATTGGACCCAATAACTGTTAGGTGAGGATCCAATGACGGCCTTGCACCTGCTTGTGAACAGTGGGTCGGACTTAATTAAGAAGTGTGGGCAATAACTGTTAGGTGAACCAACATGACTTAGAGACCAAATTGCTGCAACATGCTTAGTGAAGCATATGGGCAAAGAGTTGCTGAGCATCGATGTGCATGTTATCAATAACTGTTAAATGAGGTGCATGTCATCGGTGGGACCGCAGCATCCACTAGGAATCCTTTGTCGCATCAAGATTTTCGTTTCTTCTCGAAGAGTGGAGAGATCCGAAAAATTAGTGGGAGTCATTATTTGCATCTTAAAGTCCTAGAAGCAAATTAAAAAATTAAGTACCAAAGTCTAACTTGAATCTCTACTCTTGCAGTTAAACCATCATTCAGCCTCAAACCCTCTACTCGCATCCTTGAAACCAATCGCTTGACCGGTAATAATTTAAAAACTGGCTCAGAAACTTCAGGATTGTCCTGACTTCAGAAAAATTAAGCCATGTTCTCGACCAGGATCCCGTTGTGTTGCCAAACCGTCCTACTGCTGAGCAGAAAACTACTTTTGAGAAGTGGTCGGATGAAGATTGTCGGGTTAATACTATATGCAGGCGTCTATGTGAAACGAGTTGCAAAGCCAGCACGAGCATATGCCCACTATCCGGACCATGATTACTCACCTACAAGAGTTGTATGGTGAGCAGAACCGTACTGCATACTTCAAAATGTCCAAGAGACTCTTCAACCTGAAGATGCACGAAGAGAAGTCTGTCCATAAGCACTGTATAACAGTGATCAAGGACATTGAGGAGCTTGAGAAGCTCGGATTGGATATGCAAAAGAAATTGCAGATGGATCTGATCCTTCAATCCCTTACCAATTCATATAGTCAATTCATCATGAATTTTCATATGAACAAACTTGACTACACTATTCCCGAACTTGTCAACATGTTGGTCACAACGGAGGGTACCTTGAAGAGTTCAAGAGGCTCTGTTCTTGCTGTGGAGCGGACTTCTTCTTCCAAAAGAAAGTTTGTTGGAAGGAAGAAGACTAAATCCGCAAAGAAGCAGAAGAAAAAGAGCAAGCCGAAGAAGGATGGTCCAAAGGCGACTGAGGCAAAGGAAAAGTGTTTTCACTGTCATGCTAAAGGCCACTGGAGGAAGAACTGTCCAAAATACCTGGAGAACCTAAAGACCAAAAAGGATGATAAACCTTCCGAAAGTATGCTCGTAATTGAATCTAACCTTACGATTTCTTCTACTTCTAGTTGGGTATTGGACTCTAGCTCGAGTACTTATATATGTACCTCAATGTAGGATCTGATAGAAAGTAGGAGGTTGAGGAAAGGTGACATGATCCTTCGAGTCGGCAATGAAGCAAAGATTGCTGCAGAGGCCATTGGCACTTACCTTCTTCGATTACTGTCTGGCGTTAGATTAGATTTGAAAGACTGTTATTATGTTCCTGTAGCTAGTCGAAATTTAATTTTCGTGTCTGTGCTAGCACAAGAAGGTTTAAAATTAGTTTCAATAAAGATTTATTTTATTTATTTACGAAATAAATTGGTTGCAGGAGATCTTTTAATTGACAGTCTTATCACTTGCATGTTGATGCGAATGTGAACCTAACCGAGCAAATAGTGAGTGCCGTAGGTCAAAAGAGACCCAGAGATGAAATTAACCAGAAGTACTTGTGGCACCATAGACTTGACCATATTGGAGAGGACAGGATAAACAAACTAAAAAAGGATGGGATCCTTGGCTCTCTTTATCCAGAGCCATATTCAGCTTGTGAATCTTGCCTTCGAGAAAGATGG